>NW_027399101.1:0-8795 GCF_003265705.2 Callorhinus ursinus | reverse complement strand
GAGAGAGAGAGAGAGAGCACCCAGGGAAGGGGCAGAGGAGATGGAGAGAGAGAATCTCAAGCCGGACTCCCTGCTGAGCATATAGTGGGTTCTCAGGACCCCAAGATCATGACCTGAGCTGAAATCAAAGGGCTGGATCCTCAAATTACTGAGCCACCCAGGTGCCCTGGCACTTTCTCACTTTTATCTCATCCTCATAAAATGGACAGTGTAGTATATTATTATTATATAAACATTTTAACAATGAGAGAACTCAGGGAGAGGTAACTTGCTCAGTGGTGAACAACAAGTGAGTGGCAGAGCTTGGCCAGGACTTGGTTCCTCTGACTCCAAGTTTACAGGCAAGGCTATGGGTGGGATGTGAAATTCAAGGTTTCCCACAAACACAAGGGAAAACCTGGAGAGTTCCTCAGCTGTGGATGAATATCTGTGATGACTGGTGAACAATATCATCTTAACTGTGGAATAATCATAATCTTTTCTTCTCCCTGCTTTTACTCTTTCTTTATCTTTGGAGCTCTGTAACTTCATTCAACTATGTCTTTGCATTCACTGATGGTTGTCAATTTTCTTTTGCCCGTTCAATCTAGTGATTCCATTTGTAAATGACCAGAAGTCACTTGCTGGTTCAATTTTTTAAAAAAGTTATCCTGAGTCCCTTTCTTAATTTATGAAAATTTTACTTTTATGTGACCCAGAATATCAATTCTAAGGATGGTAGGAAGCTTAGAAATGCTAATTATAATCTATAACATTGACCTAAAGGAGAGAAATGGGAGACATTTCCTCAGTGTATCTTACACATGATCATTCCACACATGAGATACTCAATTTTGAACTGAATTTGTTGAGCAATACCCCCTTCTGATGAATACAGCTATATCCATGAGAAGTTTTTTATTTATGAGAATTTAAGACAACTCTATTGGAAGATAAAGATAACTCATGTCTATGTTTATGATGTAAATGTGACTCATATCTAAATATATTAACCCCATGGGGCATCTGGGCTTCTGTTGATTGAGTGTCTGACTCTGATTTCAGCTCAGGTCATGATCTTTGTGTGGTAAAATCAAGCCCCTGGTCGGGCTCCGTACTGAAGAGTGGAGCCTGTTTAAGATTGTCTCTCTCCCTCTGCCCCTCCCCACTAGCTCATGCTCTCTTGCTCTCTATCTCAATAAATAAAAAAATAAAAATAAATAAAAAATTTATGAAGCCTTAATGGATTGGTGCAATGTCTTTCATAAAGACAGTAGAGGAAAAATTTAAAAGAAATTGTTCATAAAATGGCCTAAATTAAAAACACTCCCCACATTCTGATGCTGTCTTAAATTGTATAGTGAGACTCTAACAGGATTTGCAGCCTTGGCGCTCAATCCGGGCTCTAACTCCTGCTGGTGGTTCTCCTTTTGGACATCACTGAATCTCCACTTCTTTAGCTATAAAGTTTCCATAATTGCTCACAGTGTTGTGTGGGTCGGTGGGGTACATGGAAAAATTCCAGCACAGGACTTGGCATATAGTCGGCATTATTAGTTCCTCACCCATTCCCATTTACAATTATTTTTTGACTTCTCATCAATACTTTTTCTTAAATTTTAATTCCAGTATGGTTAACTTACAGTGTTAAATTAGTTTCAGGTGTACAGTATAGTGATTTAACAATTCCATCTATTACTCAGCGCTCATCAAGGTAGGTGTCCTCTTAATCTCCACCTATTTCATCTCTCCCCCCACCCACCTTTCCTCTGGTCACCGTCAGTTTGTTCTCCATAGTTAAGAGTCTGTTTCTTGGTTTGTCTCTTTTTTCCCCCTTTGTTCATTTGTTTTGTTTCTTAAATTCCACATGTGAGTGAAATGATATGATGTTTGTCTTTCTTTTACTGATTTATATAACTTAGCATTATACTGTCAAGACCCATCCATGTTATTGCAAATGGCAAGATTTCATTCCTTTATATGGCTGAATATATTCCATAGTGTGTATATATATATATATATATACCACATCTTCTTTATCCATTCGTCTGGCGATGGACACTTGGGCTGTTTCCATAATTTGGCTATTGTAAATAATGTTGCAAGAATCATATGGGTGCATATATCCTTTCAAATTACCGTTTTCATTTTCTTTGTAATGAAAGAATGTTTTCTTGGTAAACAACCAGTAGTGTGATTACTAGGTCTATTTTTAATGTTTTGAGGAACCACCATACTGTTTTCCACAGTGGCTGCACCAGTTTGCATTCCCGCCAAAGTGCATGAGGGATCCTTTTTCTCCACATCCTCGCCAGCATTTATTGTTTCTTGTGTTTTTGATTTCTGAAAGGTATGAAGTGATATCTCATTGTGGTTTTGATTTGCATTTCCCTGGTGATGAGTGACGTAGAGCGTCTTTTCATGTGTTTGTTGGCCATCTGGATGTCTTCTTTGGAGAAACATGTGTTCATGTCTTCTGCCCATTTTTAAATTGGATTATTTGTTTTTCTGCTGTTGAGTTGTAGAAGTTCCTTATATCTTTTGGATACCAACCCTCTGTTGGATATGTCATTGGCAAATATCTTCTCCCATTCAGTAGGTCATCTTTTAGGGTTGTTGATTGTTTCCTTCACGCTACAGAAACCTTTTAGTTTGATATAGTCCCATAGTTTATTTTTGGTTTTATTTCCCTTCCCTCCGGAGACATATCTACAAAAATGTTGCTATGGCTGATGTCAGAGACATTACTGCCTGTGCTCTCTTCTAGGAATTTTATGGTTTCAGGTATCACATTTAGGTCTTTAATCCATTTCAATTTTATTTTTGTGTATGAAGTGAGATCGTGGTACAGTTCATTTTTTTGCATGGGCTGTCCAGTTTTCCCAACACCATTTGTTGAAGAGACTTCTTTTTATTGGCTATTTTATCCTGCTTTGTCAAAGATTAGTTGACTATATAATTGTGGTTTTACTTCTAGGTTTTCTATTCTATTCCACTGGTGTATGTGTCTATTTTTGTGCCAGTACCATACTGTTTTGTCACTTGAGCTTTGTAGTATGATTTGAAATCTTCACATAATATCTTTATTTTTCACTTTTTAAGATTTTGTTTCTAAGTAATCTTTACACCCAATGTGGGGCTAGAAATTACAACCCCCAAATCAAGAGTCACATGTGCTACCGACTGAGCCAGCCAGGCGCTTCTCCATCAATACTTTCAAATTAAACCAAGAAAGCTAGTCAACTGGTTCTTGAAGATCTAAACAACCAGGTGTAGTCAAGTAATGCTCTTTTGTCCTTTTGTTTATATAGGATTAGTGAAAACAGCTCTCTTAGAAGCTGTTGATGGAGGGCTCTAAATTATTTCAGTTTTAGCAGATTAAAAGAATTTTTTATTTGAGTGTAACTCTACTCAACTGACACACAGGTACATTACTTTCAGGTGTGCAGCGTAGCGATTCAACTTCTCTATCTGGTATGCTCAGTGATAGTTTGATTCTCACTCAGAGAATATTTCATGTCTCAGCCTTATTAATCTGTAGATCTTGCCATTCCAGGTGGATTTATAATCAAGTTCAAGGATGACTGAGGTGTGAGGAGGAAAAGACCTCAATCAACTTTGCCTAAAATGTTTACTTTACATTGGATCCATAAAAGGTGATGTATCAGTCCGAGTTTCACCAGAGCAACAGGACCAGTTGGATATAGATAACATATGTCTGCTAAGAGATTTATTGCGAGGAATTGGCTTACATAATTGTGAGACTGACCCCTGGGCCAGTATAAATGCATAGGACAGGGGTCAGGAAGGGCAGGCGGGGACGCTGCATGAACTGAAGCCATAGTCCAGAACATCACCTTCTTCAAGGAAATCTCAGTCCTGCCCTCAAGGCTCTTTAACTCATTGAATCAGCCACATCCAGATTATCTAAGAAATTCTCTTTTACTTAAAATCAACTGATTATAGACAGCAATCCCATCAGTGAAGTACCTTTACAGCAACACCTACATTAGGGTTTGATTGAATAACTGGGAACTATAGACTACTCAAATTGACGTATAAAACCAACCATCATAACAGGAGGATTATTTATTTATTTATTTATTTATTTATTTATTTATTTATTTATTTGAGCGAGAGAGTATTCAGGTAGTGGGGGAAGAAAGAATCTTAAGCAGACTCTGTGCTGAGTGTGGAGCCTGACACAGGGCTGGATCCTACCACCCTGAGATCATGACTTGAGCTGAAACCAAGAGTCTGACACTTAATTCACCGAACCATCTAGGTGCTCCTTTTTTTTTTAATAATTTTTATTGTTATGTTAATCACCACACATTACATCATTAGTTTTTGATGTAGTGTTCCATGATTCATTGTTTGTGCGTAACACCCAGTGCTCCACGCAGAACGTGCCCTCTTTAATACCCATCACCAGGCTAACCCATCCCCCCACCCCCCTCCCCTCTAAAACCCTCAGTTTGTTTTTCAGAGTCCATCGTCTCTCGTGGTTCGTCTCCTCCTCCGACTTACTCCCCTTCATTCTTCCCCTCCTGCTATCTTCTTCTTCTTTTCTTTTTCTTAACATATATTGCATTATTTGTTTCAGAGGTACAGATCTGTGATTCAACAGTCTTGCACAACTCACAGCGCTCACCATAGCACATACCCTCCCCAATGTCTATCACCCAGCCACCCCATCCCTCCCACCCCCTACCGCTCCAGCAACCTTCAGTTTGCTTCCTGAGATTAAGAATTCCTCATATCAGTGAGGTCATATGATACATGTCTTTCTCTGATTGACTTATTTCACTCAGCCTAACACCCTCCAGTTCCATCCACGTCGTTGCAAATGGCAAGATCTCATTCCTTTTGATGGCTGCATAATATTCCATTGTGTATATATACCACATCTTCTTTAGCCATTCATCTGTCGATGGACATCTTGGCTCTTTCCACAGTTTGGCTATTGTGGACATTGCTGCTATAAACATTGGGGTGCACGTACCCCTTCGGATCCCTACATTTGTATCTTTGTGGTAAATACCCAGTAGTGCAATTGCTGGATCGTATGGTAGCTCTATTTTCAACTCTTTGAGGAACCTCCATACTGTTTTCCAGAGTGGTTGCACCAGCTTGCATTCCCACCAACAGTGTCGGAGGGTTCCCCTTTCTCCGCATCCCCGCCAACATCTGTCGTTTCCTGACTTGTTAATTTTAGCCATTCTGACGGGTGTGACGTGGTATCTCATTGAGGTTTTGATTTGGATTTCCCTGATGCTGAGCGAATAACAGGAGGATTATTGATTATCATGATGCTGGGCACCCTCAAGGAGAATATAAATGAAGTTGCTTCTGGATGTATCCTGTATCCACTTAAGTTTGAAATGATAACAATAGTTAAGTCTGTCAAATATTTATTTTCTTAGCTGTATGGTACATAAGGAAATCACTTTCTCGGTTCAGTTTTCTATGTCTGGGTCTTTAGCATGATTCCTCTATTCCTGCCATTCTGGTCTTTGAAATTCATTCTGTTGGCTAGTGGATGCAGTGAACAGATGAGGTTTGGTGGACATTCTACAGACCCATATGTGCCTTGACAGGGGAAATATATTAACTGAAACATACTGGTTTCCTCTTAGTGAAAGCTAAGTCAGAATCAGAACTCAAAATCACCCACATGACAGTCAATGAAATGTACAAGTCCTGTCCCCTTCCCCAGAATCAATCCAGGCCAATTGGTTCCAAGTGATTAAATTTTGAGGAGGACTGAAGCTCTAAATAAGAGTTAGCGGTTGGTTTGTTTTTCAGTCTACATCTCTTGTATGTGGAAGATCTTCACATTATATTCTTATCTGCCAAAGGGAGATACTTAATTTGGCCAAGTGTAAACATGTGCTATGAGAGAATTTAGACCAACTTGGAAATGCTATGTAGATCAGAGAGGTCTAAGAAATCAGGGTTTACAGCACATCAAGTTTACAATGGCAGTCAATGTTGGTTTTGATTACTTTCTCATAATGAGAAATTATAGGAGTTTCTTGTAGCAATCCTAGTGTTAGAATGCATATAAAATGCTAGCATTTTATGTTAGCTATGTCCTTGGTACTTTAACCCCCAAGGAAGACCTCTCAGAGAGTAAGTGGTTTTGAGACCTTTAGAAACTTTTTAACAACTCCCATTGTTCCCTTGTCTCCAGCGGGAATCGGGGGGGGCATCGGCCCAGCTCTGTTCTAGAGCTGAGCCCAGTCCTATAGTGTGTCCCTGAGGATATGCCCTCTTTCCCGAGGGTCACTATCATAGGTGATGTGTGGGCAGTGGCCAGGGAACTGACGCTGCAGGAAGGGGCTCTCCAAGATGATGTGAGACCTGAAGCCATTCTCCCATTCTGGGCTGGAGGAAGGTGAGACACCAAGGTTTTCTCCTCTGTAGATAAATCAGCTGTAGGAAGGACCCAGAAACACCGAACATTGGGAGATTAAACAAGTAGACATAGACTGGATGGTAGTAAGTCTAAAGTGTGAGGAGAGTCTCGGGAAAGAATTCAGGGGAAATATAATGTTGAAAACAGATGCCTCAGGTTGCGTGTGAAAACTCAGGCTTTTAACAACCAAGCAGGAATGGAGCGTGCTGAGAGCAGAGCATGAGGAAATGCATCACAAAATGCAGAAAACAAGGGCACAGAATTACCCACTAATACATTAAGTTAGCAAACACGTTTGGAGCAACTTCTAAGTCAGCTTGGCTGTTCTATGTGCTGGCACTATAATGTTACTGTTAAGAGGGACAAGAAAAGAAAGTGAAAAATGCCCTAAGGGAGTTATTTATAAAACCTTATTGGAACCCAGAGAAAGAAGGAATTAATTCTGCTTGGGAGAGATAGGGGGAGGAGTCACAGAGCAGGTGGTGTCCCAGTCCTTGTAGGGTGAGAAGGTAGTAGAGGGCATTTCAGGAAACAGAACTCATTACCAACGCTACCAAGGAAATCACCGAGCATATGGCACATGTGAGAAGTTATGAATTTCTTGAATGGCAATCAGTTCCAGGGTCACTGGGATACTGATTACGAAGCTAGGTGAAGGCTACGTTTTATAGCCTTGTGTGACACGCTGAGAGGGAGTTGCATGCACATAGGTAAGTGTGATTTTCGACTCTGTATAATCCACAAAGCATGTTAGGCAGCTTCAAAGAGTTTGAGTTATAAGCCAGGGGCACTAGACAGTCATCGGAAGATTATAATGAGAGAGAAACTTGATCAGATATGAACTTAGAAGTTCTCACTGACAGTCTTATAGAACCGGCCTGCAGTGGAAGTAAATGGAAGGCAAAGGATGAGATGAACCTGACCCTTAATCCATGATGGACTGCAGTAGGCACATGAGAGAGGATGGGACTGAGACAGGGCAGGAGGAGTGGGGAGGACCCCTCGCCCCTAACCCGTCCCCCTCCATCTCTCCCCCTACACCTCCTTCTCCAGCTTTGCCCTGTTCCCTCCTCCACCCACCACCTTCCCATTTCCCCTCCGTCACCTGCTCTCTTCCTCCCTCTCCCACCTTGATTCCTTTATCCGTTTCTATGCTCTTATTTCAACATCCTCCTCCTCCTTCTTGTATCAGTAACATCTTCTAAACTTCTTGTTCCTTTCAGCAGAGCTCTCAGGGTCTCCATCATGAAATACTCATAACTATTTCTTAAACCAGAGACTCTCTCACCCTGGCTTCTCTCTTGTCTCAGCACACACTCTGTAACTTTCTGGGCCTCACCAGGTAAGGGGCTGCACCTCACAGCTCCTCCCCGAACCCAGCATCAACACAACCTGATTTTGGAGCATTGACTGTCCACCAAGACGGGCACTGTGGGGCACAAATAAAGATCCTTGTCTCTGCCTCTGGGAGCTTTCAGTTAAGTTGTGGAGGAAAAACATAGTCACAGGAAAAGCCCATTAACATGAGGATGTGTTAAATGTTGCATGAAAAATCATCGCTAGAAAAGTTTATTTGAGACTGGAAGAAGGGAGGATGTCTTAGAGGAGGAGAATACCCAGAAGGAGTGATTGCCAGAGTGACTTATTTCCAGGCACTTTCCAGGAACTTGATGTGTTATCTATTTCATGCCCTAGACAATTCTATAAAAAAGATGTGTTTATTCCTATCTGACAGATGTGGAAACTGAAACTCAGAGAGATTAAGTAGCCGAATTACGGTCAAATCTCAGATAACTAGAAGCCCTGCATTTGACTGCTGTTGTGTTGGACTCCAACTGTCTCCCCAAACTGGATCACACGGAATCTTTGAAAGGCAGGTTGCATATGCTCTGGATGGCTTTAAGATACCTCATGAATGTATATTACAGCACCAACTTGTAAAATCTCTACAGACAAGGCCATTTAATCAGCACCTTGTGGTATGGTCTGCACATAAGGATTCATCATCTGGACTTTGTCAACTTGGTTCGAGACCTGGGCACTAAAAGGGACTTCATGCATTTGTGTCTATGTTTCCTTTTCTTTAGGAGTATGGGGAAGATGCCATGGAGCCAAAAAACCTCACGTGGGTATCAGAGTTTGTCTTTTTGGGGTTCTCAGAGACTCGAGAGCTCCAGCTTTTCCTGTTTCTGGTGTTCCTGTTTGTTTACACCACCACTGTCATGGGAAACCTCCTCATCATGGTCACAGTGACTTTAGACACCCGTCTCCACACAGCCATGTACTTCCCGCTCCGAAATCTGGCTGTCATAGATCTCTGTTTCTCCTCTGTCACTGCCCCAAAGATGCTGGTGGACTTCCTCTCTGAAAAGAAGACCATCTCCTACCAGGGCTG
>NW_027399100.1:0-8802 GCF_003265705.2 Callorhinus ursinus | reverse complement strand
GAAGGAAGGGATAAATCAAAGAAGATGAAATCATAGAGGCAGACACACCATAAGAGACTCTTAACTACAGGGACTAAACTGAGGGTTGCTGGAGGGGGGGTATGGGGTAACTGTGTGATGGACATTAAGGAGGGCATTAACACTGGTATGTAATGATGCATAACAGAAATCTACTTCTAAAACTAATCCACTATGTGTTAATTAATTGAATTTAAATAAAATCAGGTTAAAAGAAAAAGACCCAGGCCTTACAACAAGGGTTCACACCGATACCTTGGCCTCTCTGTACACTTGCCCTCTTCTGGGTCCCTGACTTCCCACACTGTGTGCCTCTCCCATGCACAGTATTATCTCATTTACCATTTTGGAGAATCCTGATCTCTTTCTGCTCTCAGAGCTCAGCCCAGAGCAGAACAACTCAGATAGACTTTTGGGCAGAGGGCTCCCTCCCCCAAGAATGTGATGCCAGTCAGTCCCCAAGCAGCCTGTCTGCCTGATGGGTCCCTGCTTCTCCAGCCATCAAGGCTCCCGGGGATCTTTTGTGGGTGGATTCATCAGCCTGCAGACCACCTCTCAGTGCTAGAAGGCAGTGCGGTTGCCTCCAGACCAGGCTTCAAGGGGCATATGAGCATCGGTGCCAATTAAGTTTTTGAATGTCTGAATGCAGGCACCACCAAATAGCCTACTACCGTGACCCAGCATTTTACCACAGCTGCCCTGTTTCAGGTCCCTAGCTCCATGGACCTGTGGGGCCTGCACATGCCCTCTCCATACCTTGTCAGCCACCTTGGGCTCCAGGAGAAACACCATTCTCATGGAGTACCAGGTGGATTTCAGAGCAACTGAACGTCTTCAGGGTGGAGGGAGCTCAGAGCAGGACAATCTTTCTGAGGGGCAGATGGAAACTAGTGGACAATCTGTTCCCATTTGGACTGGCTGCCTGATGGTTTCCCAGGCCTCTCCACCAAAGGAGGCTCCCAGGTGTCTTTCTACAGGGAACTCCAACTATCCCTCTCTCCCTTCGCTGAAAAAGCAACCCAGATTCTTCCAGCTCTGACTTCAGGGAAAATATGTGCAATTGCGTGGGATATGGTTTGGGTTGTACAGATGCCAAGGAAGTCTGGGATCCAGGTTCCAGGCCTGGGCTCTGCATTTGATTGCCCCTTTAATGCCCAGGCCGTCCATGGCCTGGGGTGGCCCAGAATACGCAGCTGGCTATAGGTGGAGCTCCAGCTGCACATGAGCCAAGGGTCGCTGCCTTGCCACCTTCACTGCAAGGCTTCTGGTGGGCTGTGGCAGTCAGATCAGTCCCCCAGGAGCCTGCTCTGGAACCTGGGCTCTAACCTATGGTTCCTCATTTCAATTACAGGCCGCATTTTGTGAGTGGGTTGCCCGTGAGGGTGCCATGTGCCTTCCCTCCTCCACCCTCTGTGTAGGTATGGGCCGTGGGCCCGCTGACGACCTGGTCAGCTCATGCACACACACTTGGCCACTTTAGTTACCCTACGATTTTCCACCAGTTCTCTTGTTATCCACTGGGCTTTTGACGGTCACCTACACATGTACCACCCCAGAGGGGGAGAGTGCTTCCTTCCCAAAATTCTTTCAAATAAGGCAGCTTCAGACTGGCCCCCAAAGTCCCTTTGTCAACATGGTGCCTGAAGGGCCCCTCAGCTTTTCACACAGCAAAGGCTTACAGAGATGTGTTTTGGGGTCACCCTGGCTCCATTAGTCCCCTCCAAGACCTGGACTCTACTTATAGTCCTCTGTTTTATTTGCAGACATTCTTTTGAGTCTTCACTACCTATTCATGCACAAGTAACACCTCTTTCTCCCACCTGTTTCAGTCAGTTTCCTCCTGCCCTATTAGCCTCAGACCAGTCCCGCAAACATGTGCACCCCCAGGGTGAAGAGTGCTGCCTCCCTCAAATTCTTTCAAAGGTGGCAGCTTAATACTGGGTAAATGCAGTCCCTTTTTGAACTGGGTGCCTGAAGGATCTTAGGACTTCTCAAAGAACCAGGGCAGTTGGATATCTGGTTGTCTCAGCACCATTTGTGGAAGAGATTATTCTTTCACCCATTGAATAGATTCAGGTGTTTAATGCATTTACTTTTAATGTTTTTTTATACTTGAATGTATATCTGTCATTTTATAGTTACTTCCTGTGTGTCTCATGTCAATTTTTGGTTCCTTTATTCTTCTTTTAGTTCTTTTTTACATTAAGTGAATATTTTCTAGTGTAACATGTTAATTGCTTTAGTGATTTTTTTCATTGTACTTTTTGTTTCTTAGCAGTTGTTTTAGGGTATACCACCTACACCTTAACTCATCAGAATCTACCTCAGACTCATGGTTAATTCCACTGATACATAGAAACATTACTTGTATATATTTTGATGTGGATTTCTTTGATTTATCCTATTTAGTGAAATGAATTTTTTGGATATGTTCATTAGTGTTTTCATAAAACTTGATAAGTTTTCAGCAATTATTTCTTTTTTTTAAAGATTTTATTTATTTATTTGAGAGAGAGAATGAGATAGAGAGAGAGCATGAGAGGGGAGAGGGTCAGAGGCAGAAGCAGACTCCCTGCCGAGCAGGGAGCCCAATGCGGGATCCGATCCCATGACTCCAGGATCATTACCTGAGCCGAAGGCAGTCGCTTAACCAACTGAGCCACCCAGGCACACTCAGCAATTATTTCTTTGAATATTTTTCAGCTTCTGTCTCCTCCTTCTGGTATTTCCATAATGTGTACCTTGGTGTGCTCAGTGGTGTTCCACATCTGTGGCTCTGTTCCTTTACTTTCCTTTTTTCCCTCTCAGTTCTTCAAACTGCATTATCCATCTTTAAGCTTATGGACTAAGTTTTTCTTTTAATTCGAATCTACTGTTGAGCCCCTCAACTCCAGAAATTCCATTTGTTTTATTATTTTAAGATTTTATTTATTTATTTATTTGACAGAGAGAGACAGCGGGAGAGGGAACACAAGCAGGGGGAGTGGGAGAGGGAGAAGCAGGCTTCCCACCAAGCAGGGAGCCTGATGGGGGGCTCGATCCCAGGACTCTGGGATCATGACCTGAGCCGAAGGCAGATGCTTAACGACTGAGTCACCCAGGCGCCACCCCATTTGGTTTATTTTTAAAAATGATTTTTATCTTTTTTTTTTATGGTCTCTACTTGATGAGTCATTGTTATCATACCTTCCATTACTTCTTTAAGCATGGTTTTCTTTTTTCTTTGAACACATTTATAGTGACTGCTTTGATGTCTTTGTATGTTAAATCTGACATTTGTTCCCTGCCACTGGTGGTTTCTGTGGCCTGCTCTTTTTCTCATATATTGGTCACAATTTCCTATTCTTCACATGTTTCACATTTCTGTTGTTGTTGTTGTTGTTGTTGTTGTTGAAAACTAGTCATTTTGGTACCATATAGTAATTTTGAAAACTACTATGCTCCTTCTTTGGGACTTTTTTAATTTACTGTTTGCTTTTTTGTTTGTTTAATGATTTGGATGGACTGTTTTAGCAAATTTCCCCCACAGTGTGAAGCCTGTGGCTGCAGCCTTTCCATGTGCATGACTATCCAGGGATGAGAGTATCTTTGACTGTCTTTTCCTGATTGCTCTGTTAAGATCTCTACCTCATTTGGTATCATACCCAATGATTAGGCCCCAGGAATGGCTGGCTGATTTTATTATTGTTAATGTCCTGGGGGCACAGATTTCTTCACAGTCTGATCCAACTTTTCAGGGGCCATTTTCAAGACCACTCTTTGAGTTTTGTTCCAATTCCAGGAGTGCTCTTTCCCTGGTTCTCTCTAACTGGTCTACAATGTAGCTTGGTGTCCCATAGAGTTTCAACCTTGTCTTACTGGTTTACCATTAAAATACCCATGAGGCATGAACTTTCCAATACTTTGTTTCAAATAACTTCAGTTCCTTTGGACAGAACTTCTGGGTGCTTTGTTCGTAGGGACTGCCTCTGCCTCTGGCAAAATCTCTGAGCCACTGTTTCAAAGCTGGATGGCAGGATGACATCCTTTCTTAATGACCAGTGCATTGGCCATGAGTGGTAGCCTTTGGTCTTCTTGGCTTGCCTCTCCTACTATTGGACCTTTGCTTATGGGTGAGCTAGGGCAAGGGTGACCAGGGTCCCAGTATTGTCAGCCTGCGAGGGTGACCAGGGTTCCAGTATTGTCGGCCGGCCATGACTAGTGTAGACAGCATCCACCCTATGAATGGGGATGGTGGAAGAAGGGAACCCTCAGCCTCTTGGCCATATCCCCAGGAATGCAGCCTCTACAACTCACAGCTGGAGGCAATGAGAATTTAAGGTATTTTGTCCTTCCCAGGGATCTACTCCATCACTTGACTGGGACCTGAGGGGAGAAGGACCCTTATTTTCTTGGCCACACTTACCCAGAGTGGAATGTCCGTTACACTGCTGAGCAGGAATAGGGATCACATTGTGCCTCAGTTGTCATAGATTCTTGCTCTTACTGAGATTTAGTGGATTTTCTTGAGTAACTATTACTTGTTTTGCTGTTGGAAAATTGATAGAACAATTTTAGGCTGAATGTAAAAAAATTACCAGTTACAGGTGTTCTACTGGGCAGTAGGTCTATGGAGCTCCCCACCACACTATTCCTGAAGTACCATTATAATTTATAAAAATTTCTTTCAAAGTCACAACTGAATTAAAAATTTACCACAGAATATGAGCACAAGTATTATCTTACAGATATAAAACAAGACTTGAAAAAAAGAATATGTCATGAATTCCAATAGAATATTCCACCATGGGGACACCTGTGTGGCTCAGTCAGTTAAGCATCTGCCTTCGGCTTAGGTCATGATCCCAGGGTCTTGGGATCAAATTCCATGTCTGGCTCTTTGCTCAGCAGGTTGCTTGCTTCTCTCTCTGCCTGCTGCTCCCCCTTCCTGTGTGCATTCTCTCTCTCACACACACACAAATGAATAAATAAAATCTTAAAAAAAAAGAAAATTCCACCATGGATAAACCACACGGTCCAATAAGATCCAAACAAAACCTTTAGTACACATGGTAGAAAAAGACTCCTTTCCTTAAAATAAATTAGCTTTCTGGCTTTATATTCCTGCCAAATAAGAAATGCCTTTACTAAAACTCATGGGCAAATGTCTTATAAAGGCATTTTGAGGAAAAAAATATGAATCCATAGGAAAATAATTTCAATTCTATTCTAATTAGAAAAATTGAAATTTGAAAATTTCAGGGTTTTTTTTCTCCTAACATGCCATATATTGAAGTGATTGTTATAAACCAGTAATGTTGCATATATGAGAAAATGCTCAGGCACATAATCTATGTGAAAGAGTATAAATCATTTTGGAAGACAATTTGCCATTATCTTTCACAATTAGAAATGTGCAAACCTGGGGCGCCTGGGTGGCTCAGTCGTTAAGCGTCTGCCTTCGGCTCAGGTTATGATCCCAGAGTCCTGGGATCGAGTACCACATCGGTCTCCCTGCTCTGCAGGAAGCCTGCTTCTCCCTCTCCCACTCCCCCTGTTAGTGCTCCTGCTCTCGCTGTGTCTCTCTCTGTCAAATAAATAAATAAAATCTTAAAAAAAAAAACAAAACAAAGAAATTTGCAAATCTGGGGCGCCTGGGTGGCTCAGTCAGTTGAGCACCTGACTCTTGATTTTGGCTCAGGTCATGATCTCAGGGATGTGAGATCTCGCCCTGCACTGGGCTCTGCACTCAGAGGGGAGTGTCCTTGAATTTCTCCCTCTCCCTCTGCCCCTCACCCTGCTCAAGCCCTCCATCTCTCTAAAATAAATAAATAATTTTTTAAACGTGCCAACCTTCTGAACTAGATTCCCCTATTTTATTTCTAGGAATTTACATACATGCATACATACCATGACTCCCCCCAAGATATTTGTGCAGTATTGATTTCATGTGAAAAGTTTAAAACAACATAGGTGATCATCAGGAAGAAACTAGTTAACTAAATGTTACATACCTTTAACAAAATTACATAATATGCATGTGCTCATAGGGAAGCATGAGCAAGATATATCATTAAGTAGAAGCATAGTTTGCATGGCAGAGCATTGTATATATTGTATTCTATTTGTATGATATAACATAGCATATTTTCCATAAACTTGTAGAGACATTATTGGTTTATTCGGGAGAAATGTACCTCAGGTTAAGAAAGTTCCATATTTAATTGTCACTTTATACTCTTATCGATTTTATTTTATTATTTATTTATATATTTATTTTTACTCATCGATTTTAAAGCTGAATATGTTCCTCAAATTAAAAATTTGAAAATAATTAAATACAATTAACTTTGATTCTCTAGGCCTTAGGTCTAGTCATGAAACTAACTTGATATAATAAAAACATATTTTATCATTAATATAATAATTTAACTGCATGTTTTATAGTGCATAGATTCTATCTCTGACAGAACCATTATATCCCACAACTTCAAAACTTTCCAGCTCCCTAGGTTTTGCAATCTTACAATCTCAAAAATAAAATTATTACCTGATAATTTTTTCACAATATTCCAAGGAAAGTAATGAGTTAAAAATAGATTTGTTTTTTTAAAAAATATATTAAATAATTAAAATGATTCTTGAAAATACTTGTTTTAGTTTCAGAACCTTGTCTTAGTCAAAACAAAACAAAACAACCACACAGAGTCTCTCCTAGATTAACTCATATTCTTTGTGATTTAAATTTCAAATTGTTGGGACACCTGGGTGACTCACCCATTAAATGTCTGCCTTCAGCTCAAGTCATGACCCCAGGGTCCTGGGATCCAGCCCCAGAATCCCGGCTCCCTGCTCAGCAGGGAGTCTGCTTCTCCCTCTCCCTCTGCTCCCGACTCGTGCTTGAGCTCTCTCTTTCTCTCTCTGTCTCTCAAATATATAAAATCTTCAAAAAATATAAAAATTGAAAAATAAAATAAATTTCAGTTTGTTTGGCATTTACTACTGGCTATATTGTACTAGACACAATTTCCCACTAATTGTTTGTTTGTATGTTTATTTTGTCTTCTTACAAAATAAGGTAGTTCAGAGAAAAAGATTAGAAGTTTTATTTTCTCAAATGTGTGGTAATTTTTCCCGAAAGCATAAAATTATTGACTATAAATCACTTAGAAAAATATTTAACAATTCTGGCCTCTTGTGTTTTCACTACATTTTCCCCCAATCTATAAGTAGAAAAGACATAATTTGACATTTATTTCATGGAATAAATGGTTTATTCCACCAATGTCTTCCATATTCTAAAGGTGTGAAAAAGGAAAACCAGAGGCAACCAGTAGGAATGTTGAGGATCAGACTATGATTTTCTCTTGAGTAGCTTGTTCTTGCTTACTGAGAATTTGATGAATTGTTGCATTTGCCATTTCTCTCCCTCTGGATAACTGGAGGAAAATTTCTCAAGGATTCAGAATAAAGACACTAATATTTAATGTTTAAAGTCAGAAAAAGAGCAAGGAATATTTCCACTTAAGAGAAGAGCATGACCCACAGGATATCAGTAAAATGTTGCATGGAGTTGCTGGGGTTTATGATCTCACTTTGATTCTACACTATGAAATTTAACTTCTCCCAATGCTGTTTGAAGCTATTAAAGTTTCAATTGCATTTCATAGTAGGTCACGGAGCAAAACTACCTTTCACTTTTCTCTCAGAGGATAAAGACAATAAAGAACCAAAGTGAATCAGTTAAAGCTCAGCCCCATGTCTTCTTTCATGTTCAGATGCCAGGCAGTCATCAAAGTAGCATTGGGGAATAACCAGATCCCCAGGGACTGGCAAGTTCCTTCTCCCATGTGTAGCCAACTTGTTAAGTGACTGAAATGTCCCTCTAGGGAAGACTTGAGGGAAGAATCGTTAATAGTATTTTGCTGCATTGCAGGGTCCTTTCTTCAAGCTGCTCTACTTCTCAAGTAAGAGGATCTGGGTCTGTGAACTAGTCATGAATCCCCCATTGTGTTGATTCAAATTATCTTTCTGCCCTTAGACCCATATTTTTTTCTGCTAATATATTCCAAATAACACCTTAGTAGGTCACCAAATATTTTATTTTTAAGAATCCTGTGATAAATTATACAGCACCACAGATCCCTGTAGGTCAAAACTCATGTGGCTTAATTGTAGTAATGAGTTCCACCTTGTTAGGATATTTCCAGGACATCATTATTTTATCATTATTTTCAATATCAGGTGGCCCAATTCCACTGCTGCATTCCCCATCATCATTACTGGTCCTCGGGAGTTAGATATCATAGAATATTTTAAGAATACTAATGCCCTCCTTACCAAATCATTTCTTAATGCCTTCATGAAGAAAATGTTCTCCAGGCTTTCCACAAGGTATGTTTAGAGGGTGGCTGAGCATATTGCATTAGAGAAACTCCAAAATTCCCATCTTCCTGAGCCCACTGATTCCTTTTTCCACAGGGTACCAGGGACTTTCCAGCTTTTCAACCTTATTTACCATAGACTGTCATTGAGTTCAAACTTCAGGTAGCCAATGTGGAAGACAGCCAGTTCATCATAACCTGTGCTCTGGATGATACCACCAATGCCATTAAATTCAGATCATTCAAATGTTATATTTCATATTCTTTAACATCCACTCCCATATGTGCTTTCAAACTTCTGCTGATGCAAACCTTGAGGAGCTGCATTCCTTTCAGAGTAAAATACAACATTCTTGTGGAGCAATACTTGAATGTGTGTAATGACCCTGTTTTGTCATTATAATTTTCCCTGATGATTAGC
>NW_027399099.1:5791-8802 GCF_003265705.2 Callorhinus ursinus | reverse complement strand
TGTGGTGGCAAGAAGCCCCAGAGCAGTCCTCCAACGTCAGCACTGTGCCCCATGTCCTCAGGGATGTTGCTAATGTTCCATCAGGATCATCTGGGTGGGTCCTCCAGGTTCCCGCTTCCTCAGGCGCAGGTGTGGTGGCAAGAAGCCCCAGAGTCCTCCCCCAAATCCAACATTGTGCCCCCAGGGGTCCGGGTGCTGGTCATGGGCTGTCAAGATGGTACAGGTGGATCCTCCAGGTGGGGCCTGGAGGCTGGAGTAAACCAGATCGCACTCAAGTTGCATGAGGAACAGATGAGTTGAGTTGTTCGTTTGGAAGAGTAATTTTGCTTCTCCAAAAAGGTCAAAGTCATTGGTCTACTTTTGAATGAAGATAATGACTACTTAGAAACAAGTGTGTCTTTCCCCTTCTCCCAGAAATTGAAGCAGGTGGGTAGGCCATAGGTCAGAGGACCTACTTATCCCCAGCTGACAGTACTTATCTGCTCTAGATCTAGGAGACTCAAGTTTTTGAACATCAGCCTGTGAGTCAGTGATGCAGCATTTCACAGGATGTCAGGGTTCTGAGAAAGCAGCAGTTCCATTTGGCACAGTGTCATCTTCCTGTCAGTTCTGGCGGTCAAATTTCTCATGAACCCCAAACTTCCGGGGATTTCCTCTTCTCGCTAGTTGACCCAGCGTTAGGGTTAGAGTTGGGTTCTGGTTAGGGCATGGGTTAGGGTACGGGAGAGGGTTAGGTTATGGGAGAGTGTTAGGGTAGGGGTTAGAGATAGGGTATGTGTTAGGGCACGGTTTATGGTACAGGTTAGGGTTTAGGTTTAGGGTACCGTTTATGGTACGGGTTAGGGTTGGGGTACGCTTTAGGTTTAGGGTTCGGTTTAGGGGTAGGGTTAGGGGATAGGGTTTGGGTAGGTTTTAGGTTTAGAGTACGGGTTAGTTTTAGGGTACAGGTTAATAGTAGTGTTAGGGACCTCTACACATATTCCGTGCCTGCTAACACAGGAGGCTGGTGCGAACCTGGCATTGCACGAATGAGCCAGGGGCTGCGCATGGCATGGAACACAGCTCAGAGGGGCTTGAATCTGCTCTGGGGACCAGGTAAAACCACCCCCCTCCTGCCTGTGTCCCAGCCCCCGTGGGAAGGTAGTCATGAAATGATTCGCACCTTGTCCTCTCCGAACACAGACTTCCAGGGGCTCCCATTACGGTTAGGCTCAGGTCCATGGCCCCGTCTGTCCCCATGTGCTGGGCACTCCCCACCGTGGCTCCTGGCAGCCCTGAGTCCTGGTCGCACATTCCTGTGGAATCCCCTCCCCTCCAGGGTGGATGGCCAATGTGACGGCGCTCTCAGGAATAGAATGGCACAAAATGCCGGCATGTCATTTCTAAGCTGATGGAGTCTGTGACTTCTACTGGTTCCCTCTGTCCTGTGTTCATTCTCTGTCTCCTTCTCTGTCTCTGTGTCTGTGTCTCTCACAGGAGCAGATCTGTGGCTTCCATAGGCGATGTGAGAAACCTCAGAAGCCTCCCTTGTCCCTGTTTCCCTCTCTGGTCCTGGGGTTCCGTTCCGTCTTAAGGCCTCCTCACCCTGACCGGAGCAGTGATTCTGGATCCTCTTCCACATGGGGACCCTGAGGCTGCAACCAGGAGTGCCCTGACCTTGGTCTCCAGACTGGTGTCCCTGTGCTCTGCCACGTTCTGCGTAGCCAGATCCTCAGGCCCCCAAGCCCCGAGTCTGTCCTCTGCTGAAATGCTCCTCGAGGGGTTAGAAAGCATGTTCCCAAGACTGGGGTCCAGGGGTTCGGGCATGGATATCCAAGGCCAACAGGCACTTCTACAAGACTGTCGGAACCTTGGGACACTGCATCTCTGCAGCCCAATTGACAGCCGAGTAAGTTGAAGCCTTTTGTGCTATAGCCCTCCGGACTTGGGGTATGGGTATCTCTTCCTACTGCCAAGTGCCCAGGGTGGTGGTGGATAACGGAACCCAGACCCTGTCTTTTCTCCGTGCCCTGGCAACACCCTGGGTCCCTTGGGGAAACTTGAGCATCAAGCGGACTGTCGCACCGTCCTTATGGGGCCTGGTTCCGGGTCCTGCAGCCCCACAGTGAGGAGAGGTGAGGCCAGGCAGTAGCGGGGAGAGGGCAGAGTGGACACTCTCTGTGGCCATGGATCCCTGCTCAGTGTAGACCTTGTTGTGTCCTGGCCCCTCGGGCACCGAGATTGCAGCTCCTGGGCTGGCTCCAGGAGGGATACCAGACTGTGGCTCCTGCTAGCTCAGATGTGTCACTCTCTCCTCTAGCTACAGACTGTCCATGCAGCTGAACTGCCCCTCCTAGTCGGCCAGCTCACCTTCACGGTCAAGAAGAGTCCATCATGAATGTCAGGGGTCAGTGCGTGGCTGCTCAGGCAGGAGAGGGCTCAATTTCAACTGAGGGAAATTCTGGCTTGTCTAGCAGGGGCTCTGGAGGGCTGCCTTTCCATCTCCTCTGCTGACCAACTCTGGGACTTGAGCCATTTTACCTCCCCTCGCTGGGCGTCGCTCTCCCCCTCTGTGCGATGGGTTGATGCTGAAAGATCCCTCCCATGGCGGGAACATGTGGTGTGCTGGTGATTGACGTAAGCCTGGCACGGAGCCTGGATTGCAGAGTGAAAAGGGGGATGGTGAGCGGTGTGGGCAGTGAGCACTCCTTCCCCGGATAGCAATTTAGCTTTTCCATGCAGCCGCCAGGCCACTAGCTGGGAGCCGAGTCGCAGTGGCCGACCACACTAATGACACCACGGCCCTGCGTGTGGCTTTTCCTTAGCACTGGGATACGGTGGGGACCGCGGGACATTGGGCCAGCTCCTCTCTCTGAGGGAAGGAGACGGAAGAAGGCTTTCCTTGGAGACCCCCAAGGCCACATAAGACGGGAGGAGGCTTCCCCTAAAATAGTACATTGAAATTCTGCTTCTGTTAGAACCTGAGTGTTGGGCTTTGGTTATTTCACTTGCGGGGCTGACGAGATACACTT
>NW_027399099.1:0-5691 GCF_003265705.2 Callorhinus ursinus | reverse complement strand
AACAGCCACCGAAGACAGGGGCTTCAGAAAGAACACACTGCTGGACTCGGTCCCGCCCCAGGACGTTGGCTGCCTTCCCCAGCTCCAGGGGAAGAGGGTATCCTCCGCTTTTTGGGCTTTGGTCCTCTGAACCACGAGCAAGCACTGAAGTGTCTATCCCTCCTCTAGAAGTGCACCAGCCCTGAGGGGGCCAGTCACTGTGCACACACGAAGACGGACAACGTGCTAAGTAAGTGCAGGAGTTCATCCTGTTCAAACGGCCTGCGGGTCGGTGGGGTTTGCTGCTTCTGTGCCCTCCAGTGGGTCGCCTTTCCTAGGATGGAAATGCTCCTGGAGTCGCCTCTCTGTCCTTTGAGCTCCGTTCCTGCTGGTTTCAGGACCAAGGGACTCCAACAGAGCATTGTGCCCTATGTCCTCAGGGCGATGGTGGTAATGTTCCGTCATGATTGTCTGGGAGGGTCCTTCTGGTTCCTGCTCGCCTAGGCACAGGTGCGGTAGCGAGAAGCCCCGGGGCCATCCCCCAATTTCAGCATTGTGCCCCTTGTTCCCCAGGGATGGTGCTAATGGTCCTTTGGGATTGTCGGGGAGGGCCCTCCAGGTTCCCGCTCCGCCCAGGCACAGGTGTGGTGGCAAGAAGACCCAGAGCAGTCCTCCAACGTCAGCACTGTGCCCCATGTCCTCAGGGATGCTGCTAAAGTTCCATCAGGATCATCTGCGAGGGTCCTCCAGGTTCCCGCTTCCTCAGGCACAGGTGTAGTGACAAGAAGCCCCAGAGCAGTCCACCAACTTCAGCATTGTGCCCCCGGGGGTGCTGGTGCTGGTCATGGGCTCTCAAGATGGTACAGGAGGAACCTCCAGGTGGGGCCTGGATGCCGGAGTAAACCAGATCGCACTCAAGTTGCATGAGGAACAGATGAGTTGAGGTCTTCATTTGGAAGAGTAATTTCGCTTTTCCAAAAAGGTCAAGGTCATTGGTCTACTTTAGAATGAAGATAATGAATACTTAAAAACAGGTGTGTGTTTCCCCTTCTCCCAGAAATAGAAGCAGGTGTGCAGGCCATAGGTCAGAGGACCAACTTATCCCCACCTGACAACAATTATCTGCTCTAGATCTAGGAGACTCATGGTTTTGAATATCAGCCTGTGAGTCAGTGATGCAGCATTTCACAGGATTAGTGTTCTGAGAAATCAGCAGGTCCAATTGGCACAGTGTCATCTTCCTGTCAGAACTGGCGTTCAAATTTCTCATGAACCGCAAACTTCCCCGGATTTCCTCTTTTCTCTAGTGGACCCAGGTTTAGGGTTAGAATTTGGGTATGGGTTCGGGCATGGGTTAGGGTACGGGATAGTGTTAGGGTACGGGACAGGGTTAGGGTATGGTTTAGGGTAGGGGTTAGAGATAGGGTAGAGTTTAGGGCACGTTTTATGGTACACGTTAGGGTTTAGGGTTAGGGTACCGTTTAGGGTACGTGTTAGGGTTAGGGTACGATTTAGGGTTAGGGTTCGGTTTAGTGGTAGGGTTAGGGGTTAGGGTTATGGTAGGTGTTAGGGTTCGGGTACGGGTTAGGTTTAGGGTACAGGTTAAGTTTAGTGTTAGGAACCTGTACATATGTCCCGTGCCTGCTATCACAGGAGGCTGGTGCAAACCTGGCAATGCAAGGATGAGCCATTGGCTGCGCTTGGCATGGAACACAGATCAGAGTGGCTTGAATCTGCTCTGGGGTCCAGGCAAAGCCATCCCCCGCCTGCCTGTGTCCCAGCCCGCGTGGGAGGGTATTAGTGAACTGATTCTGACCTTGTCCTCTCCCAACACAGATTTCCAGGGGCTCCCATTACGGTTAGGCTCAGGTCCATGGTCCCCGTCTCTCCCCATGTGCTGGGCAGTCCCCACAGTGTACCTGGCACCCCTGAGTCCTGGTCACACATCCCTGTGAAATCCCTTCCCTTCCAGGGTGAATGGCCAATGTGACGGCGCTCTAAATAATAGATTGGCACAAAATGCCGTGATGTCTTTTGTATGCTGACGGAGTCTGTTACTTCTACTGGTTCCCACTGTCCTGTGTTCATTCTCTGTCTCCTTCTCTGTCTCTGTGTCTGTGTCTCTCACAGGAGTAGACCTGTGTGTTCCATGGGCGATATGAGAAACCTCAGAAGCCTCCCTTGTCCCCATTTCCCTCTCCGGTCCTGGTGCTCCATTCCTTCCTAAGGCCTCCTCACCCTGTCCGGAGCAGTGATTCTGGATCCTCTTCCACATGGGGAACCTGAGGCTGCAACTAGGAGGGCCCTGACCTTGGTCTCCAGTCTGGTGGCCCTGTGCTCTGCCACGTTCTGCGTAGCCAGGTCCTCAGGCCCCCAAGCCCAGATTGTGTCCTCTGCTGAGAAGGACCTCGAGGGTTTAGAAAACCTTTCCCAAGACTGGGATCACAGGGGGTCGGGGATGGATATCCAAGGCCAACAGGCACTTCTATAAGCCTGTGGGACCCTTGGGACAGTGCATCTCTGCAGCCCAAGGTTCAGCAGAGTAAGCTGAGGCCTTTTGTGCTATAGCCCCCGGACTAGTGGGTGGGGATCTCTTCCTACTCCCAAGTGCCCAGGGAGGTGGTGGATTCCGGAACGCAGACACTGTCTTTTCCCAGTGCCCTGGCAACACCCTGGGTCCCTTGGGGAACTCTGACCTTCAAGCCGGGCTGTCCACCCTTGCCTATGTGGCCTGGTTCCGGGTCCTGCAGCCCCACAGTGAGCAGAGGGGAGGCCAGGCAGGAGCGGGGAGAGGGCAGAGTGGACTCTCCCTGAGGGCCATGGATCCCTGATCACTGCAGACCCTGTTGTGTGCTGGCCCCTAGCGCACCGAGATTTCAGCTCCTGGTCTGGCTCCAGGAGGGAGACCAAAGTGTGGCTCCTGCTAGCTCAGATGTGTCACTCTGTCCCAGACCTACAGCCTGACCCAACAGCTGAACACCCTTCCTAGTCAGCCAGCTCACCTTCACGGTTAACAACAGGCCATCATGAAGGTCAGGGGCCAGTGCATGCCTGGTCAGGGCGGTGAGGGCTCAATTTCAACTCAGGGAGTCCCTGGCTGGTCTAGCAGGGGCTGTGGAGGGCTGGAATTCCAGGTTCTCTGCTGACCAGTTCTGGGACTGGAGCCATTTTACCTCCCCTCGCTGGGCGTCGCTCTCCTCCTCTGTGCAATGGGGTGATCCTGAATGATCCCTGCCATGGCGGAGAACATGGGGAGGGCTGGTGATTGACGTAAGCAGGGCACCGAGCCTGGATTGCAGAGTGCAGAGGGGGATGGTGAGCGGTGTGGGCAGTGAGCACTCCTTCTCCCAAAAGCAATTTAGCTTTTCCATGCAGCCGCCAGGTCACTGGCTGGGAGCCCAGGAGCAGTGGCCCACCACACTCCTGACACCAGGCCCCAGCGTGTGGCTCTTCCTCAGCCCTGGGACACGGTGGGGACCGCGGGACATGGGGCCAACTCCTCTCTCTGAGGGAAGCAGACAAAAGAAGGCTTTCCTTCGGGACCCCCAAGGCCCCATAAGAGCGGAGGAGGCTTCCCCCCAACAGTACATTGAAATTCTGCTTCTCTTAGAACCTGAGACTTGGGCTTTGGTTATTTCACTTGCTGGGCTGACGAGATACACTTGTTCTCCAAGACTCCTCCTCAGATGAAGAGCTCTTGCAGGTCCCGGGCATCGTGGAGCCGGGGAGGGGAGAGGGGCCAGTCCCCTCCCTGGCTCCTGCAGGAGACCTGTCCTCCCAAAGTCAGGATGGTTTCGGGTCGTGGTCCTGGGCTAGGTTTGGAGAGAGCCTGTCACTGCTCCTGACTCTGGGGCGGAGAGGACCTCTGTTAGACATAGCAACAGCCACCGAAGACAGGGCCTTCAGAAAGAACACTCTGCTGGACTCGGTCCCGCCCCAGGACTTTGGCCGCCTTCCCAGGCTCCAGAGGAAGAGGGTATCCTCTGCTTCTTTGGGCTTTGGTCCTCTGAACCACGAGCAAGCACTGAAAAGTTTCTAGCCCTCCTCTGGAAGGGCACCAGCCCTGAGGGGGCCAGTCACTGTCCACACACGAAGACGGACAACGTGCTAAGTAAGGGCAGGAGGTGATCCTGTTCAAACGGCCTGCGGGACGGTGGGGATTGCTGCTTCTGTGCCTTCCACTGGACCGCCTTTCGCTGGAGGGAAATCCTCCTGGAGTCGCCTCTCTGACCTTTGAGCTCCGTTCCTGCTGCTTTCAGGACCAAGGGACTCCTACTGAGCATTGTGTTCCGGGTCGTCGGGGCGATGGTGGTAATGGTCCGTTATGCTGGTCTGGGAGGGTCCTTCAGGTTCCTGCTCCCCTAGGCACAGGTGCGGTAGCGACAAGCATCGGAGGCATCCAACAATTTCATCATTGTGCACCATGATCCCCAGGGATGGTGTAATGGTCCGTCGGGATCGTCTGGGAGGGCCCTCCAGGTTCCCGCTCCCCCCAGGCACCCGTGTGGTGGCAAGAAGCCCCAGAGCAATCCTCCAACTTCAGCATTGTGCCCCCGGGGTGCTGGTGCTGGTCATGGGCTCTCAAGATGGTACAGGAGGAACCTCCAGGTGGGGCCTGGAGGCTGGAGTAAACCAGATCGCACTCAAGTTGCATGAGGAACGGATAAGTTGAGGTCTTCATTTGGAAGAGTAATTTCACTTTCCCAAAAAGGTCAACGTCATTGGTCTACTTTAGAATGAAGATAATGACTACGAAAAAACAGGTGTGTGTTTCCCCTTCTCCCAGAAATAGAAGCAGCTGTGCAGGCCATAGTTCAGAGGACCAACTTATCTCCACCTGAGAGCACTTATCTGCTCTGGATCTAGGAGACTCAAGGTTTTGAACATCACCCTGTGAGTCAGTGATGCAGCATTTCACAGGATGTTAGTGTACTGAGAAAGCAGCAGGTCCAGTTGGCACAGTGTCATCTTCCTATCAGGATTGGCGGACAAATTTCTCATGAACCGCTAACCTCCGGGGATTTCCTCTTTTCTCTAGTTGACCCAGGGTTAGGGTTAGAGTTAGGATACGGGTTCGGGCATGGGTAAGGGTACGGGATAGTGTTAGGGTACGGGATAGGGTTAGTGTACCGGTTAGGGTAGGGGTTAGAGATAAGGTACGGGTTAGGGCACGGTTTACGGTAAGGTTAGGGTTTAGGTTTAGGGTACCGTTTAGGGTACGTGTTAGGGTTAGGGTACACTTTAGGGTTAGGGTTCGGTTTAGGGGTAGGTTTAGGGGTTAAGATTATGGTAGGTGTTAGGGTTAGGGTACAGGTTAGTTTTAGGTACAGGTTAAGGTTAGTATTAGGGACCTGTACATATATCCCGAGACTGCTATCACAGGACGCTGGTGCAAACCTGGCAAAGCAAGGATGAGCCATGGGCTGCGCGTGGCATGGAACAGAGCTCAGAGTGGCTTGAATCTGCTCTGGTGTCCAGGAAAAGCCATCCCCCGCCTGCCTGTGTCCCGGCCACCGTGGGAGTGTATTAGTGAACTGATTCTGAACTTGTCCTCTCCCAACACAGAATTCCAGGGGCTCCCATTATGGTTAGGCTCAAGTCCATGGTCCTCGTCTGTGCCCATGTGCTGGGCAGTCCCCCAGTGGCTCCTGGCACCCCTAAGTCCTGGTCACACATCCCTGTGAAATCCCTTCCCCTCCAGGGTGGATGGCC
>NW_027399098.1:0-8804 GCF_003265705.2 Callorhinus ursinus | reverse complement strand
CCATCTTGCTCCACCCCCCCATAATTGATTTTTTTATATTGATATTGCCTCCTGCAACTTACTGTACTGTATTCTTGTAGGTTTTTGTTAGGGTAGATGTCTTTTGCAGACAAGCATGGTGACTGTAAATAGAGTTCAACTCCTTTATGTCTAATCTGGATAGGTTTTTCTTGCATTATTGCACTGGCTAGGACCTCCCAGTATTGAATAGATGCAATGAAAGGAGACTTCTTTGCCTTTTCCAATTGTTAGGCACAAACCAATCAGTCTGCCACCATTTAGTATGATGTTAACTTTATGTTTTCCATAGATGCCTTTCTCTTCCGACTTTGCTGATATCTTTTATGAAGAATAAATACTGGATTTTGTCAAATGTTTTTTTTCATCTTTTGAGAAGATTATATAGCTGTGTTTTTTTTAGTTTGTTTATATGAACTAAACCGATTGATTTTCCAATGTTAAACCAATCTTGTATTCCTAGTATAAGCCCCACTTGTTATGATGCATGGTTCTTTTGATACATTGTTTAATTCTAGATGCTAAAATTTTGTTAAGAACTTTTACATATGTGTTCATGAGGGGTATTGGTCTGTAGTTTCACTGCAATGTCTTTGTCTAGATCAAAGCAATCCCAGTCTAGAATGATTTGGGAAATATTCCTTCCTCTTCTATTGTCTGAAAGAGTTTGGGTAGAATTGATATCATTTGTTCCTTAAATGTTTGGGTACAATTCACCTATGAAGCCATCTGGGTCTGGAGTTTTATTAGTTTGTTTGTTTGTTTTTTAAGGGAAGGTTTTAGGTTAATTTAAAATTTAAATAAACTCGATTTAAAGCTATAGGGTTATTCAGGCTACTTATTTCTCCTTTTATAAGAAATTTTATTTTATTTTTAATTTTATTGAAATTTAATTAATAGTGTATTAATTAATATATATGTGTATTATCAGTTTTATTTTATTAATTATTCAATTAATATATATAGTGTATTTTTAATTCCAGAGGTAGGATTTAGGGATTCACCAGTTGCATGTAACACCCAGTACTCATTACATCATGTGTCCTCCTTAATGCCCATCAACCAGTTACTCCATCCCCCCACCCACCTCCCCTCCAGCAACCCTGTTTGTTTCCAATAGTTAGGAGTCTCTTATGGTTTTTCTCCCTCTCTGATTTCATCTTTTTTTATTTTTCCCTCCCTTCCCCTTTGATCCTCTGTTTTATTTCTTAAATTCCACATATGAGTGAAATTATATGATAATTGTATTTCTCTGATTGATTTATTTTGCTTAGCATACTACCCTCTAGTTCCATCCATGTTGTTGCAAATGGTAAGATTTCATTTTTTTGATGGCTGAGTAGTATTCCATTGTATATATACACTACATCTTCTTTATCCATTCACCTATTTCTTCTTGAGTGAGCTTTAATAGCTTTCATCTTGCATGGGATTTGTTTGTTCATCCAAGATGTTACATTTACTGGCATAAATCTTTCATGGTGTACCATAATTTTTGTTGTGATATCTATAGAATCACAGGTATGTGAAAAAGTCCTCTCTCTCGTTCCTGATATTGGGGATGTGTGTGTGTGTGTGTGTGTGTGTCTTTCTCTCTCTTCCTGATCAGTCTAACTAAAGGTTTATTGATTTTACTGATGTTCTCAAAGAACTAGATTTTGGTTTCATTGTCTTTATTATTTGTTTCCTAC
The DNA here is from genome assembly GCF_003265705.2 of Callorhinus ursinus. NCBI lineage: Eukaryota > Metazoa > Chordata > Mammalia > Carnivora > Otariidae > Callorhinus > Callorhinus ursinus. The sequence goes on along the minus strand of NW_027399098.1, from coordinate 7,095 downwards.
TTCATTTATTCCCATTCTGATCTTTATTATTTTATTCCTTTTGCTTATTTTTGGTTGGTTGCTTTCCTTTTCTTAAGTTGGAAACAGGGCTCATTTAATTTAGGCTTTCTTCTTTTCTTATATGGTGTTTAGTGCTAAAAATAACCCTATTTATACTGTGTTAGTGGCATTCCACGAATTTTGATACATTGTGTTTTCTTTCTCATTCAGTTCAAAGTATTTTCTAATTACCCTTTTGGTCTTTTCTTTGACCATATGATATGTAGATGTGTATTATTTAGTTTTCAAATATTTTGGGCATTTTCCAGATATCTTTCTGTAATTGATTTCTAACTTAATTCCACTGTGGTCATAGAAATACTTTGTGTGTCTTGAATCCTTTTGCATTTATTGAGACTATTTCATAACCAAAATATAATCTATCTTGGTAAATGTTCCATGCATACTTGAAAAGAGTGTGTATTTTTCTATTTTGAGGTAGAATGTTCTACAAATGCCAGTTAGATCTACTCTTTTATATCTGTATTGACTTTCTTTTTCTCTTTTTCTTTCAGTTATTGAGAGAGGGCTGATGAAATCTCTGAATATAATTGTGGATGTGTCCATTTCCCTCTGCAGTTCTTTGGGGTATGAGGAATGTGGAGGTCATAAGGTTGAGTACCCCCATCAAGAGTGGAGAATAAAAGGCCATGGTTAGCCATGGCAGGGAAGGGCAGCAGCTTGAGACTTTATGGGAGTGTGGGGTGCAAGGAGGAGCCCCATCACAGTGGCAAAGATAGTGGTAATGTTTCTTCTAGAAAGAAAGATGCTCAGCTGGGCTGACCTCCGGGTAAATGTTTTCCTATTCCTCTAACACATTGGTTCTCAGAGTACGATGTGCATCAGAACCATCCAAAGGCTTAATTTACACAGACTCCTGGGCCCTGACCACAGGGTTTCTGATTCTGTAGGCTTGCCACAAGGCCCCTCAAATTTGTATTTCTAACAAGTTCCTAGGTGATGCTCATGGTGCTGGTCCAGACCACAGTTTGGGAAGCACTGCTCTGATGCAGCACACTTTGCCTTCACTTAGGGCCTGACACCTGCTTGTCCTTTGCTTTAAATCCTCACCTACCCCTACAGCCTTGCCACTCAGCCCTGGTTAATATTTCCTCAGCTTCCCTGAATGTCCCCATCTGGATTAGTTGCTTCATCCAGATGTTCCTAAGACCCCCTGTTCATCTCCGTGTCACATTATGTAGCGATTGCCTATTGCCTGTCAGCTTGTCCTCCCTCTGGACTATCGGATCCCTGGAAGAAAGGCTCTGTCTGGCTTGTTCACCATTGTCCTTCCAGAGCAGAGTGCACACTCAAATATTCACTACACAAATAACATCTTATTCCTTGAAGTCTGAGTGGTCACAAAAGCCTCACCTGAGCTCTGCATCAATTCTGTGAACTGAATAGCAATTATAATGTCGACACTTAAGATATCTGGAGGGAAGACCAGAGTCTCCTGAGGTCATGCCTTCCTTCTTGGGTGTTAAGATTTGGGCAAGAGATACACGGAACAAAGTTGGGGTGTTGGGGGGCAATAGTCTGAGACACACCTTGGCTTTTTGGAATTTCTTCCCCGAATGCATGCATCATGAATCATAGTGTGCTGTGGCTACCTCTCAGAGGGGCTGTTTTTGTCATTTCTTACCCCTCAGGGAAGTGTCTGCTTTGTGTCGGCAGCACCTGCCAGTCTAAAGATGGATAATTGAGGTTCCACCTTGATGGATAGTTGCCCCCAACAAATTGGCATATGATCTGCAGAGAGATCTTCTTTAGGAGATGAGACAAATGGTGACAGATGAGCAAGGTGGGCTTCACTTTTGCTTCCAGAGACATCGGCTCTGATGAAACTTTCTGTGACAGATGAAAAATAGCCCACCACAGGAGATCTAAAGGAAAGAAAACACCCAGTTCAAATAGCAAAATTAATAACACTATGCATTTGGATGACTTTGTACTTTGCAAAGATTGCTCCCACTCCATTTATATAATTACCAGTGACATAGACAGGATAGGTAGTATTATTCCCATTTTTCCCGTGGGTAAACTAAGGCTAGAAGTCACATGGTACACCAGGGCAGAGCCAGGGTTCCAGCCTGTCATCTGTTTTCCCATCCAGCGCTCCTTACGCCCACTCATGGGGCCGTGGGGTGGGGAAAACGCAGCTCTTTATTTTACAATAAAGCAGCACAAATAAAGGCTGACTGGTAAGAGAGGTTTGTACACATTCTTTATTCTCCAGGCTGATTTATGGGAGGAAAACATCACATGGGAAAGCATTTGGCTGGAGCTGAGAATTAAAAAGAAATGCGCTCTTTGTCATCTCAGGTACCCCACCCGCCACGGTCCCCAGCAAGCCTGGGGTGAGCTGCGTGGGGAACAGGCAGTCTCTGCCACCTGCCGCCGGTGTGGCAAGCACAGAGGCTTTATTCTGTACGCGAAGGGCCTTGCTGAAGCTCTTCACCCCTTCCCTGAATACAGTGCCATGTGCATCGCTTTAAGGGACAAAGCTGGGGTCCGTGTACCAGCCTCAGGCCAATTAAGCCTAAAACAAACTCTCAGGCTGCCAGAGCACCAATTACACTTGAAGTGCCATGGGCCCCGACCTGCAGAAGAAAGCCTGCTGGACGCGCCCCAGTAATTGGGCTGGCGCACTTGCTCTGTGTCCTCGGCTCTCTAATGACCAGTGGTACCGGCTGTTTGTTTAGGAGCATTTAAAATGTGAAAGCACGAGAAAATGCAGTGAGCCCACGGGCCAGGCTCCCCTGGAGGCCATTGGCTGGACACACACTCTGGATTTTTCTACTAGGGGCACAAGTATGAAAGCAGAGATGTAAAGGTCAGAGAAGCCAGAGTTATTAAACCGGCCCTGAGATGCCCCCAGATGTGAAGAGTAGCCTCAGATCAGGTGGGGGAGAAAAATTTCATGGATTTTTAATCAAGAAAACACAAGCTCAGCATGGGAGAGGAAACAATTATTCATAAAACCCACAGGTTGCGAATACATGACCTCACATCCCATTGGAGAGAGATTCCAAATGGCTAATGGCTTCAGGGTGATTAACTCAGGTTAGATTAACTTTGTGTTATAAATGGATCAAATCCACACAGTTTAGAGGTTACAATATTGTTCTCTCCCACCAATGTATTTTCATAGGCAGCAGGAATAAGAAAATGAGACTTAAGAAGATAACTTCATTTGTTGCATTCCACCGACATTTCCTGAGTGCCTACTATGTGTCGTTGAGGAATATGCCCACCTCTGGGAAGAAGAAGCAAGCTCTGGGGAGTTTCGGGCTCAAACTGGAGACATGCCCTGACCAAGCATCTGGATGCAGAGAGACCCTGACAGTCATCATTTTCGCCAATTGGTCTCAACCAAAGGACACTCATCAAAATACACAGGCTGGGGCTCCTGGGTGACTCAGTCGGTTAAGGGTTTGCCTTCGGCTCAGGTCATGGATCACAGGGTCCTGGGATCGAGCCCTGTGGCGGGCTCCCTGCTCAGCGAGGAGTCTGCTTCTCCCTCTGTCTCTGTCTGCCGCTCCTTCTGCTGTGTTCGCACGCTCTCTCTCTGTCGAATAAGTAAATAAAATCTTCAAAATACACAGGCTGCTCCTCCTTCTGAGCCTGTCGAGTCTGAGGTGAGGATCAGGCAGGTGTGGTGTTAAAAGGCTCCCAGGTGTTCTGCCAGCCAATAATCTGGTCTAATTCTTCCATCATCCAGATGTGCACACTGAAGCCCAGACTGGGGAGGGACATGACTAAGGTGGGGTGTAGATTACATAGCTCCCCTCCCCCCACCAACATAAGATCTCTTCCACCTTATGACCACTCAGCAACATAAGGCAGACTGATGCCCACGGAGCTGGGCCCTGGTGATAGGCGGGGAGAATTCTAACTGGGCAGACCCGGGAAAGCTTCTTGGCGGAGGTCAGATCTGAGCTTAGCCTTGACACATGGGCGGTGGTATTAACAAGGCTGTTGTTACTAGCAACACCCGCCCATCCAGCCCTTGACCCTACTGCATCCCTGCCAACACCTCCGCTGATGGGCAGCTCTCCTCCCTCCTGCTCTGGTGAGAGAGGGCATATCTTTTTAATATAACAGCAACTTCTAGAAGAAAAAGAACAACTGCTCAACTGGGAAATGGGCAAAATGCATAACCAGACTGTTCACAGAAAAAGAAATACAAATGACCTTTATACAAATGAGAAGATGCTCAACCTCATGCATAAAAGAAAGAGAAATTAAAATCATGCTAGAGATACCATGGATTCCCTGAGAGATCAGCAAAACCCCAAAACCTTGATAACAGTTGGGAAACCTGTAGCAAAATGAGCATTCTCGTTGGGAGTGCAAAATGGTAACATCCCTGTGCAGGACGATCTGGCAACATCTACCAAAATTGCAAATTTAATGTATGATTCAACAATCCCACTTCTGGGTCTTTATCCTTCCTTTACTCCCACACATATCCAAACTCACATAAATACAATCAAGGTTGGTCAAGGAAGCATTGTTTGTGGTCATAAAAGGCTGGAAATGGCTAAAGAGTACATCAGTAGAGAATAAATAAGCAATGGTCCATTTGCACAGTGGATCTACCACACACTCACATAAAATCAAGAACTTGCCCTGACATGGAGACATCTCCAGGACATATTTTAAGAAGAAAAAGGAAATCATACATTGCATGCAACAGTGTATAAGGCATGCTACATTTTATGTAAAAAAGGAGGAAAAGAACATATTTGTATTTGATCGGATATGAAGAAAGAATGCATGAATTCTCAATAAATTAATAAAATAAATTAAAATTAATAACAGTGAATGTGGCAGATGGGATGTGATAGACAAGAATGGGTGTGAGTGAAATTTTTCTGTATATCCCTCCTTGAATGTTTTTGATTAAAAAAAAGACTTTGTTAGAGTTGTTTTAGGTTCACAGGGAACTGAGAGGAAGATACTGAGATTTTCCATATATCCTCTGGCCCCACACACACTTGGCCTCCCCACCACCAATGTCCCCCACCAGAGTGGAACATGTGTTACAATTCATGAACCTACATGGACACATCATCATCACTCAGAGTCCGTAGTTTAGCTTAGGGTTCATTCTAGAGGTTTTGTGCGTTCTTTGGGTTTGGACAAACATTATAATGATATGTGTCCACCATTAAAGTAACATACAGTTTCACTGCCCAAAAAAACTTCTGTGCTCTGCCCATTCATCCCTCTCCACCCCACCCCCTAGCAACCATTGATCTTTTTACCGTCTTTATAATTTAGCCTTTTCCAGAATGTCTTAGAGTTGCAATCACATACTATTTAGCCTTTTCAGATTGGCTTCTTTCACCTAGTAATATGCATTTAAGTTTCCTTCGTGTCTTTTCATTTCTTTTTAGTGCTGATAAATAATCCATCGTCTGGATGGACCACAGTGTATTTGTCCATTCACCTACTAACGGACATCTTTATTGCTTCTAAGTTTTCTAAGGTTTGGCAATTATGAATAAAGCTGCTATAAATGTTAGTGTGCAGGTTTCTGTGTGGACTTCAGGTTTCCTTTTGATTTTTGAATGATGTGAATATATTACCTTCTCTAAAAGATGAAATTTCATTTTAGAAAGTTCTTTCTCACATTCAGTCCAAATATACACCTGTGCCCTGTGATTTCCATACCAGCCCCAACTCTGGGCCCAGTCACTGCATAAAATTGACTTTCGAAACCTTGGGGGCAGAGGTTGGGGTAGTTGTTTTGGTTCCATTTGAAAGTCTTCACCCTCCCCAGCTCAAGGAAAGAGGGCCCTCTCTTTGCCCACTGTATGTGTGAAGGGAAACATCAGGCTTCGCGTCCACTTGCCTTTAAATTCCGAGCCTGCATGGGGACTCACACCTCATCATGGTCATTAAAGAGCCACTCTGCGAGCCAACAGTTAGGGAACACTCACAGCATCCCGTGATATTATCTTTGCTGCAGTCTGGTGATATAAGCATTATGGGCACCCCCATTTTAGAAGAGCCAACAGAGGCCTAGAGAGATCAGTAATTTGTCTAAGGATACACAGCGAGCTCAGCCTGGAGTTGGATCTCTTGGTTGCCATCTCAGATCTCACCAGTAACTTTTTTTTTTCTGATGTATTTAATTTTCTATGGTTATGTTAATCACCATACATTACATCATTAGTTTTTGATGTAGTGTTCCATGATTCGTTGTTTGTGCATAACACCCAGTGCTCCATGCAGAACGTGCCCTCTTTAACACCCATCACCAGGCTAACCCATCCACCCAGCCCTCCCATCTAGAACCCTCAGTTTGTTTTTCAGATTCCATTCTCTCTCATGGTTTGTCTTCCCCTCCAATTTCCCCTCCTTCATTCTTCCCCTCCTGCTATCTTCTTTTTTTTTTTCTTAACATATATTGCATGATTTGTTTCAGAGGTACAGATCTGTGATACAACAGTCCTACACAATTCACAGCGCTCACCATAGCACATACCCTCCCCAATGTCTATCACCCAGCCACCCCATCACTCCTACACCCCCACCACTCCAGCAACCCTCAGTTTGTTTCCTGAGATTAAGAATTCCTCATATCAGTGAGGTCATATGATATATGTCTTTCTCTGATTGACTTATTTCACTCAGCATAACACCCTCCAGTTCCATCCACGTCATGGCAAATGGCAAGATCTCATTCCTTTTGATGGCTGCATAATATTCCATTGTACATATATACCACACTTTCCTTATCCATTCATCTGTCGATGGACATCTTGGCTCTTTCCACACTTAGGCTATTGTGGACATTGCTGCTATAAACATCAGGGTGCACGTACCCCTTCAGATCCCTACATTTGTATCTTTGTGGTAAATACCCAGTAGTGTAATTGCTGGATCGTACGGTAGCTCTATTTTCAACTTTTTGAGGAACCTCCATACTGCTTTCCAGAGGGGTTGCACCAGCTTGCATTCCCACCAACAGTGTAGGAGGGTACCCCTTTCTCCACAACCCCGCCAACATCTGTCATTTCCTGACTTGTTAATTTTAGCCAT
>NW_027399097.1:0-8810 GCF_003265705.2 Callorhinus ursinus | reverse complement strand
GTGACCCCGAGGGTCCTGAGACCACACTGTCCTGCGAGGGTTCCACCCCCAGCTTAGCCACTGGAGTGATGTCCCTCAGGGGAGCCGACTTCTAAAAGTTCCGATTTTGTGCTCCGCGGCTCTATCACTTGCCAGAAGCGGCCGGCGGAGGCCCCCCTCCCCCGCCGTCTATCCTCCCGAATATCGCCTCGGATTCAGTTCTCCGCACGTCCTACCTTCCAGTAAGTGGTCGCTTTTCTGTTCAGAGAGTTGTTGCTACTCTCTTCTTCGATCTCCTCTTGAGTTCGTGGGTGTTCAGAATGGTTTGATCCCTATTCAGCTGAATTCCTGAGACCAGACGAAATCCAGGTCTCCTACTCCTCCGCCATCTTGCCATATCCTCTAGAGTTCACTTTTTCAATGAATCACACCATCTCCCATCTATTTGCACAAGCCAGGAAAAGTAGTGATCCTTAACACCTCTCTTCTTCTGGGTCTAATTCATCTCCAAGGCCTACTGATTTTACATTTCTGGAGTCAATCTACTCTCAACCTCCATCATCTCTTTAGACCAACTGATCTTTATCACCTGCCGAAACACTGAAGTTCCCTAAATGCTCTTTTGAATTGCCCAACACCTGCTGCAATTCACATTTAACCAGTGATTAAAAAAAAAAAAGTAAGTTAGACCAAGTCATATTGATTTTTGCTGTAATACAGAAAAACAACTGACCATATGTTCTTTTCCCTTGCCAAATTCAAGCTCAAATACCTGTTGGAGATTTTTTTAAATTTATTTTCTAGATGTACAATCATGACATCTATGAATAAACAATTTTACCTCTTTCACAATTTGTATGTCTTTTATTTATTTTTAACTTGTTTTATTGCAGTGGTTAGCACATATAGTACAATGTTGAATACATATTATAAGAATGGACATTCTTGCCTTGTTCCTGATCTTCAGGAGTGAAAGAAATTAGTGTTGCGTGATTACATATAATGTTAGATACCTATTTTTTGTAGATGTCCTTGATCAGGTTGGGAAAGTTTTCTCTGAGTTTATTGAGAGTTTTATTTATTTATTTTTTAGTCATGAATGGGTACTGAATTTTGCTTTTTCTATTTCTAAGGAGTTCATCATATCATTTTCTTTTTCAGGATGTTGATATGAAGAAATACACTGATTAATTTTTGAAAGTTGAAGTGATCCTACATTCCTTAATAAACTCTAGTTATTCATGATGTGTTATCTATTTTATGTGTTGATGGTTTCAATTTGCTGGTAGTTAAGAATTTTTGTGTCTATGTTCATGAGAGATATTGGTTTACATTTCATTTTCTTTTAATGTCTATGGTTTTGGTATCAGGTAATATTGCTCTCAAAAATGAGTTGGGAATTGTTCCCTTCTCTTCTATTTTCTGGAAGGGTCTATGTAGACATTTTTTCCCCTTAAATGTTTGGTACAACTCACTAGTAAAGTCATCTGGGCTTGGAGTTCTATTTTAGTTTTTGTTTACTGTATTATAATTGATGTATAATAAATAATACAATATTTAATGTGGGAAGATTTGTTCCTACAGTTTAATAGATACAAGGCTCTTTAAGTTATCCATTTTTTCTTAAGTTTTATAGTTTGTGCTTTCTAAGGCTTTGTCCACTTCATCTAAATTATCAAATGTATTGGCATAAAGTACTTCATTATATTCTTATTATTCTTTTAATATCTGTAAGATCCATGGAACTTCTTCCTCTTTTAATAGCAGAAATTAGTAATTTGTGTCTTGTATCATTTTTTTCATCAATCTGACTAAAGAGTTGATCAATTTTATTTATCTTTTCAATGAACTGGTTCATTCCACAATTGAGCTATGCTCAAATTTATCTGACTGTTATGACTTTGAAGGAGAGAAAAGGAACATGTATTTTAAGTGAGGCTTTGTAACAAAAGAAAATAAAAACAAAAAAAAATCTCCTTTGTTGAAGAAATACAGCAAGTCCACACATATATTCTGTGTATAAATGAATTACTCACAATGGGAAATTTGACATCCTTCTGATATTAAATCAAAGATAGTATTAATTAAATAGCCACCTCAATAGTTTCCTACACTTTGCTAAAGACACCCTGTTATCATGGATCTGGGGTAACAGAGTAATTCAATATCACAACAGTAAACTCAATTCCATTTTAGGTTTTAGGCTCTGCCTCTCAGCTAATTTCATACATTAAAAAATTGCTTTTTCCTCTTGAACTAAAATTGGAGCAAACATGAATTATACTAATTATAAACATATTGGGTTAAATAATATGGTACATAATATTTACCTATATGATCAACAAAAATAAAAGTACTATGATTCTCAACTTTTGTGAGGACACGGTAAAACTGGCACTGTATATTCAGAAATGTTCATAGGTCAGTTATTTAGCAGTTTAAAAAAGCTAGACATGATGTCCAATAACTGGGGATCAAATTTCAAGTAAATACTAGGTTGAACCATGTCATACTGTCACTTCTGTGTAGATTAAAAAGATTAAATGTCACCAATTTCATATACTTCAATCTAGTACAAGGAATAATGGAATATTATATGGCCACTCAACATCATTTATATAGTTTTTAATGATGTGAGTAAATGCTAATACAATGGTGTATTATATAGGATTCAAATCCTATTTTCTGTAGGTCTTCCAACACACACACACACACACACACACACACACACACACACACACACACACTCCCTCCCTCCCACCCTGAGTGGCCTGCTGTCATTCTTGGGTGGTGGGAAGTTTTTTTCTTGCTTATGTTCAACAACAGGATGGTGTTATTTTTACAATCAGGAATGGGTTATTATTAAACATAAATACAGAAACTATAACTTTCCCAAATAAAGAAGCACCTGTAATCTCCCATTTCAAAGAACTTACAGAGTTAACTAATTCTTGATATTTTTGATCAGGTGCAAGGTAAAAGAACTGGGACCAAGCAGGATATATGGGAAAATTTGCTAGTATGTCTGGAAAGGAGAAAATTCAGAGATTTCCAGTGGTGTCAGGTGACAAAACTCCCTAAGGAAACAGCTTAAACCCTGCCTCCCGACGTGCAGACTGAGCCACCCTGAGATCAGCTGTGCCCCTGAATGCTGGAGAGCCCTTGGTATGCCAGCTGAGCAGTCTGAGGCTACTTCTGGTTCTTTCCCTCATTCAATAATCAAAGTCAGTAGTACCCAACTTTACCTGATGAGAAAAATAAATGATAGTGAGGAAGGATGGCACACTGAATAAAGAGAAAGAAAGACACCCCTTCTGTGAAAAGCATCCTGTTGCCAGCCTACTTTCAGTTTGTCCATTTTATCCTCCCAAATGCTTTGGAAAAAGTCAAGAACTGCATCAACCTTAGATGACATACGCTTTTTCATTCAGATGTTTTCCTTCTGTACATTTCCTGGGCTCACTCACTTGTATATAGTGTTATGACACTTGTGTGTTTCTGGATCCAATGGCTATAATCACCATTCCAATCATTTAAAAATGCCATTTGGGCATTGAGATGTGTTTCTAAGAAAATACCATAAAGGATTTGAATGATCAAATTAAGATTTCTAAAACTTCTGTAGGCAAACAAAGCTGCCAAATAGATTTTCAAAACCAAACCTATTTATTTTTGAGCTGGAAACTTAAATATTTTTGAACCCTAGAATGCCAGACCTATAGACAAGATGCTAAAGGATGCTGAGTTTACAATCTGAGAACAAGCATCCACTTATTTCCTTTAGGGGAGGTGTGCAGTAGGGGCTACCATGTCTGACTTTTTGGCACATTGAAAACTAAGAGGGAAGTTAGTTTCTTGAAAGATTTTTCACACTGGTGCAGTCTTAGAGAAAAATAATGTTTATTTTCAATTGACTTGGCTTAAGGTTTCCTTCATTTTCAGCCTTTAAACACACCAGCACAATTTTCTCCTCCTTCAGTGGGAGCTAGAGCATGTAAGGACAAAGAGTTTGCATTGGCCTTAAAAATGGCCCTTTTGCTTAGCAGGTTAGAAAGTTGTGCTAATGAGCCCAAAGTTGTAGGTTTAATTCCTACATGGAGCTTCAGCCTTCTCTATTACCTGTCTTTGAAGAAGACCTGAAAGGCAGTGGAAATTGGATAAATAACGTGTGAATGGAGAAAGAAGCTATGGAATTCCAAACTAAAAGATGTCGCCTTGAGTGTGACATGGTGGCAGGAAGACCCGTGTGGGCTAAGGATGGTACAAGATACCTGAAGGTGGTATCAGAAGAGGAGAGATGGACCACTAAGGCAAGGAGAAGGGGTAGAGTGATTGCATGATGTTTGCCTAAGGTGGTTGCTGTGGCTGGATCAGAACAAACCCATTCTTGTTACTAAGTAAACAACTCAGAGGGTGGCAGGACAGGGGCATCAGCGTGGGATTCAGAATTTCTTTGATTGCTGGGCGGGAAGGCCAGAAATCAAATGCTTATATAGGTACCCAGGCTATTGTTCTAGTTTTGAGAAAACATACAGTGTGGCATAAGCCTCTTGGAGTTGTAATCACAATATCATGGTGTCTTCTCAATTTGGCTCTGCCCTGGACAACACAGGGCAGCTACAGCTGCACATTCATTCAGGCCAGACTTACTCTTGGGCCCCTTTTCTGTCCCTAGTCCATGAGGACAGATTCTGCATGTTTTACATCTTGTTCAAGAGGACATGTTTTAAGCAATATTTGGTAAAAATTAAAAACAAGAATGAGAACATCCTTCCATTGTCATTTCATAATCCTGTTCGAGCATCATAACAACTTTCATCTCATGAAGGTGGGAATGGGGATTATGAAGAGTAAAGGGGTGAAGGTACCCTCTGTGGGACCTTTACATATTTCCCTGCTGTCAGATTCCATCCTCTTGGCTCTGTACTTGGATGCTCCTGGGTTCCCTTCGCCTGAGTTATTGCCTAGTCTTCAGGGTACCCTGTCCCAAGCCAGATTTTGCTTGGATATGGCATGCCCATTAGAAACCAGCCCACCCAGACTTGTACTTCCCTGAGTGGGTCAACTGGATGCTAGGATTGCTCCTAACACATCGCCCCACGTCCTACTAGACAGGAATGATTTCAGCTGGAGGGAGAAAGAGGACAGCCTAAACTAGATTAGTTACTAAGATTATTAGCACCAATAATACTCCTTTCCTTGGTCACCATGGCCTCTTGGCTGTTTTCAGGGTTGTGCAGGGAAGGCAGAGGTAGTAATGAAGCCATGATGCCTGACAGTCACTATTTGTCAGTAGAAGCTAATGCCTCCTTCTACTGCCATTCATAATCCCATTCAGCCACCTGAATAACCCACACTTCATGATGAGGTACAGGAGTGGGGTAAGAGAAACAGAACCATGTACCTGTCTGAGGAATCCTGCTTTCCATTTGAAGATGCTTCTCCTTGGATGTCTTCAATAATAGTTTTGGTCCAGTGGGCTCTTGACATCCTGTGACACAAAACGTAAATTAATGGATCAGAGGTGTATATGTGTTTCTTGATAGTTTAACACCAGACAGACCGCATTTGCAGCACCAGTATCATCAGATCAGTTAAATATCAATTTTATAAATCTTACATATTATCAGGGTGAAGGCAAAGCATTCTAAGTCATAACACTAAGTTATCACTGGGAAGATCTAACTAAGAAGATAAGAAAATTAAGAATGATAAAAATACCGAATCTAACAAAGAAAATCTCTTATTCACCAAATCAAATTTGACTCTTAAGTATTGAAGCCTTTTTCAAAAACGAGTCACATGATTATTACACTTGCTCCCATCTCCTAATGAAAAATTTTACCTGTGAAGAGACATTAACAGTGAGTAGTCAGTTGAAAAGAAGATCTATCTACCTATAACTTAGTAAAACAACTTAACTTTCATGGGACCATATAAGTATACTTTTAGTGAATTATTTTATTTGTTTATTTAAAAACTCTTCCTTTACATTAAATCTCCAGCTATTTTTTTTACATGACCGTGATTGCACAATACCATAAAATACATTCGACTTCACTTTATTTACTAGATGCATTTCCAAATATTACCAGTGGAGGAAACTCATGTATAATATTTTGAATCAAATATTCATCTCCATTTATATGTTTTAATTTGGGAAATACAGTGGTACAGAAACCATACCTACCCAGGCATGTAATAATGACTGCAGATAACATTGATTCTAAAGAACTTTCTGAATTTGTTATTTTTTTCTCATAGTTGTGTAGGAGAGTACAATAAAGTCCACACAAAGAAAATAATCCACAGTAGATTAAAACCACAGTATATTAAAATGCACCACACATATAGCATATTTGCTTGGGTTTCTCATAAACTCAAAGAGGCTTAACTGTGAGGTTGTCAGAGTAGCGAGTCCATTCTCTTAGGGACAGAGCAGTACTGTTTCAATAGACCATTTTTTTTTCTCTTTTTTCGAAATTTGTGTTTTTTTTTTATTTTTTATTTTTTTGGTTTCTACCTATTGGTATTGGAAAGTGTTGTTCACTTACTTCCAAAGAAATATTGTTATTTTAAAGTAGCAGGTAGAAATGTAAATTAATTCAATATGTTTTTCTCCTGAAAGCCAACTAGAAATGTTGGAAGAATTTTACTTCACTGTTTACAAAGTGGTCTTTTATTTTTGTTTCTTTGTTTACCACCACTGGAGAGGAAGATAGAATAGACAGAGATGCAATGCAGGCTGGAGTCCCAAAGTCTGAGAAGGTGTAGCCCTGACATGCATATATTTAAATCAAGCTACTGCTATGAATCATAAAACACAGGAAAACAAAATCATTCTTGAAGGATATGTACCCAAGGTAATATTTATTTATGCATATATTTCCTGTGAATGCCTTCAGTATATGGGTTTTTTGAAAAAATATAATTTTTACCAAGAATTTAGAAAATTATCTCCAATTAATTGACATGAAGCAATTTAAGCTTCAGATTGGTACTTTAGATTCCAACCTGGGACTCCATGTTCAATGAAACCTGAAAAACAAAAAGGCATTCTTTAAGCTTTTATTTGTTTTGTAATTTTGAAAATACTGTTTTAGGGCAAAAGACTCCTTGGTTCAGTCTAGATAAGCAATTAACCTAATTAATAAAATTACCTTCTGACTATAACATTTCTCATCCTACCTGTCCTCATCATTTTGAAAGAATGGAAGCCAGCATTTAAAAGCCAATGTAAACACCAGAAGTAAATGGAGTTATTCAGAAAGAGCTTCTGGTCACTTCTAAAGATGCAACATTTTTTAAAGATTTCATTTAGTCTCCCTGTTATAAGCAATTTAAAACTTTCTTATTCTTCTTTATGTGGAGTCACAGCTTCTGACTAAATACTTTTTTAAACAAAAAGTACACTTCATTAATGGGCAATTTAATTAAAAATATAGCTCCACAGTATACTTATGAACCACTGGACAGGAATGATATAGTCTAGGTTAGGAAGGAAACATTTATCTAACCTTTAAAGGTTTTCTTTCCTAACTATATTTACAGTTTGTATTTTTTTCATTAAAAACAATTAAGACAGGGTGAAGATTTCCTTTTATTTTTGTGTATATTTTATACAGAATATGTATACATATATTTAACACATTACAAGTAAGTTTGCTACATTATCTATCACTAATCATATAGGTATGATCTTAGATCTTCTTTCCAAAGTCTAATGCATAAACTCTTCCTGTCTTCACACCGATAAAATGAAAGGAAGAAACTCAAAATCATCAACTATTTTTTTAACTCATATGATCTCTATTTTAATAAAACTCAATCATATATATCTCCTTTAAATCTTGCAAAATAGTGAACCAGACGATCATCAGTTGCACTTGTACAATGGAACTGTAGATTAAGGTACTGGTTTCAAGCTTTCTGATGGAAACATCTAATCCCCAAGTCCCCCAATTTAAACCAAAACAAACACAGCAAAACAATGGGGCCAAAAATGTGCAGTTTTTCTATACACCAACAACAAGACAGAAGAGAGAGAAATTAAGGAGTTGATCCCATTTACAATCGGACCGAAAACCATAAGATACCTAGGAATAAATCTAACCAAAGAGGCAAAGGATCTGTACTCAGAAAACTATAAAATACTCATGAGAGAAATTGAGGAAGACACAACGAAATGGAAAAACGTTCCATGCTCATGGATTGGAAGAACAAACATTGTGAAGATGTCAATGCTACCTAGACCAATCTACACATTCAATGCAATCCCCATCAAAATACCATCCACTTTTTCAAAGAAATGGAACAAAGAATCCTAAAATTTGTATGGAACCAGAAAAGACCCCGAATAGCCAGAGGAATGTTGAAAAAGAAAAGCAAAGCTGGCGACATCACAATTCCGGACTTCCAGCTCTATTACAAAGCTGTCATCATGAAGACAGTATGGTACTGGCACATAAACAGACACATAGATCAACGGAACAGAATCAAGAGCCCAGAAATGGACCCTCAATTCTATGGTCAACTCATCTTTGACAAAGCAGGAAAGAATGTCCAATGGAAAAAAGACAGTCTCTTCAACAAATGGTGTTGGGAAAATTGGACAGCCACATGCAGAAGAATGAAACTGGACCATTTCCTTACACCACACACAAAAGTAGACTCGAAATGGTTGAAAGACCTAAACGTGAGACAGGAGTCCATCAAAATCCTAAAGGAGAACACAGGTGGCAACCTGTTCGACCTCAGCCGCAGCAACTTCATCCTAGAAACATTGTCAAAGGCAAGGGAAGCAAGGGCAAAGATGAACTATTGGGACTTCA
>NW_027399096.1:0-8813 GCF_003265705.2 Callorhinus ursinus | reverse complement strand
TGGAAAAGGAGACATTAGGGGCGTTTGGGTGGCTCAGTCAGTTAAGCGTCTGCCTTCAGCCCAGGTCATGATCCCATGGTCCTGGGATCAAGTCCCATGTCAGGTTCCTTGCTCAGCACGGAGTCTGCTTCTCTCTCTCCCTCTCCTCCTGTTCCTCCCCCTGCTTGTGCTCTCTCTCTCTCTCTCTCTCAAATAAATAAATAAAATATTTTTTTAAAAAAGAAAACAAAAGACATTACAATTGAGACTGCAGAAAAGGGGGATTGTGAAACTAAACAATTACAAGCCAAAAACTCAGATAACTTAGAATAAACAGATCCATTCCTAGAAACAAGCAACCTACTAAACTGAATCAGGAAGAAATAAAAAATCTGAACAGACCAATAGAGACTAAAGTGATTGAATCAGGAATCAAAAATCTCCCAAAACAGAAACCTCCCCCAGGACCAGACAGCTTCACTGGAGATTCTATCAGACAGTCAAAGAAGAATTAACACCAGTTCTTCTCAAACTCTTCCAAAAAATTGAGGAGGAGGGAATACTTCCAAAATAACCTTGTGAGGCTGTCATTGCCCTGATACCAAAGCCAGAGAAGGACTCCACAAGAAAAGAAACCTACAGACCAATATCTCTGATGAATCCAGATGCAAAAACTCTCAACAACATATTAGCAAACTGAATTCAAGAACACATAAAAAGGATTATACATCATGAGCAAGTAGGATTTATCCCTGAAATGCAAGGATCATTAAACATACACAAATCAATAAATGTGATACATCACATTAATAAAATGAAAGGAAAAAATCACATGATCATCTGAATAGATGCAGAAAAAGCACTTGACAAAATACATCATTTAATAAAAACCCTTAGCAGATCCGGTATAGAAGGAACGTACCTCAATGTATTAGAGGCTATACGTTATGAGCCCATGACTAACAGCATAATCGCTGGTGAAAAATTGAAAGCTTTTCCTCAAGGAGCAGGAACAAGATGTGGATGCCCACACACACCACTCTTATTCAGTTTGGTATTAGAAGTCCTTGCCAAAGCAATCAGTCAAGACAAAGAAATAACAGGCATCCAAATCAGGAAGGAAGAAGTGAATCTGTCACTGTTTGCATATAATACAATTTGGTATATAGAAAATCTAAAAGGCTGTTAGAGTTCAATCAAGTTACAGGATACAGAATCAACTTATGCAAGTCATTTACATTCCTATACACTAGGAATGAAACGTCTGGAGAAGAAATAAAGAAAACTACCCCATTCACAATAGCATCAAAAACAATAAAATATTAGGAATAAATTTAACCAAGGATGTGAAAGTCCTGTACACTGAACTAGAAGACTTTCCTGAAAGAAATCAAAGAAATGCAAAGACAAACAAATGGAAAGACATCCTCTGTTCATGGATCAGAAGAATTTATATTGTTAAAATGTCCTTCCTGAGGAAAAAAGAACAAAGCCATAGTTACCACACTTCCTGACTTCAAATTATACTACAAAGCTTCAGGAATAAAAACAGTAAGTTACTGAGAGGAGAAGCAAGATGGCAGAGCAGTAGGAGACCTAAATTTCATCTAGTCACAGGCATTCAGCTAGATAGGGATCAAAAAATTCTGAACACCTACAAACTCAACAGGAGATCAAAGAGAAGAATAGCAACAGCTCTCTGAACAGAAAAGCGACCACTTTCTGGAAGGTAGGACGTGCAGAGAAGTGAATCTGAGGCGATATTTGGGACGATAGACGGCAGGGGTGGGTGTCTCCATCAGGCACTACTAGCAAGTGATAGAGCAGTGGAGCACAAAATCGGAACTTTTAGAAGTCAGCTCTACTTAGGGATGTTGCTCCAGTGGCTAACAGGAGGGTGGAGCCCTCACTGGGACAGTGTGTTCTCAGGACCCTCGGGGTCACAGAAAGACCAGGGGTGCCTGAGTGCAGTAGAGCTCCCAGGTATTGGAGCGGGGAAGCTGGCTGCAGAGACAGAGCCAAGGAGTGGGCTCTCAGCTAGGGGTTGCCATAAAA
Organism: Callorhinus ursinus; assembly: GCF_003265705.2. Lineage (NCBI taxonomy): Eukaryota > Metazoa > Chordata > Mammalia > Carnivora > Otariidae > Callorhinus > Callorhinus ursinus. The sequence goes on along the minus strand of NW_027399096.1, from coordinate 6,779 downwards.
TGTGATCCACAGCACAGTCGGGCCGCTGCTCCTCCAGCAGGGACCTAACAAGTGGCAGATGCGGGGAGACTCCCCTTCCTCCCCCAGGAGGAGCAGTGCTGGGGCACAATGCAGAAATCTCCTGGGTTTGGAGACACCACACGGGGTTGTGTGCCAGAGATAGAAACGCTACGCTCGGTCACAGGCCAGGTGAGCACAGAGTGAGGGCAGAGCCTGGGGAGAGAGGAGTGATTGACTGCTTTTCTCTGGGGGCTCACTGAGGAGTGGGGCCCCAATTTCTCAGGTCCTCTGGGGTGGAGATTGGGAGACCGCCATTTTCACTCTCATCGTCCAAAGCTGTACTGAGAGCTTGCAGGGAACCAAAGCTCCCGAGAGCAAACCCGAGTGGATTACTTAGCCTGAACCGGCAAGGGCAGGGCAGTTCTGCCTCCAGCAAAGACACTTGGGAACCACGGCAACAGGCCCCTCCCCCAGAAGATCAGCAAGAACAGCCAGCCAAGACCAAGTTTACCGATCAATGTGAATGGCAGAACTCCAGCACTAGGGGAATACTGCACCTAGAATTCATAGATTTTTTCCCATGATTCTTTAGTCTTTCAAAGTTAATTTTTTTAATTTTATTTTTTTCTTTTTCTTTTTGAAATTTTCTTTTTCCCTTTTTCAATCAACATCTTATCAATTCCTTTTTTAAAAAATCTTTTTCATTTTTTATTTTTAGAGTCATATTCTATCCCTTCATAGTAGTTACCCTTATTTTTGTACATATATAAGCTTTTCTTTCTTTAAAATTTTGGGAGGCACTTTTTTCTGATCATATTTGATCATATTCTGGGTTTTTTTTTGTTCGTTTGTTTTTTATCTTTTCTTTTTCCTTTTTTTTTTCTTTTTACTTTCTTTTCCGTTCTTTTCCCCCACCTTCAGGTCTCTTCTGATTTGATAAATGTATATTTTTCTGGGGTCATTGTTACTCTGTTAACATTTTGTTCTCTCATTCATCTATTCTTCTCTGGACAAAATGACAAGACGGAAAATATCACCTGAGAAAAAAGAACAAGAGGCAGTACCGACTACCAGGGACCTAATCAGTATGGACATTAGTAAGATGTTGGAACTAGAGTTCAGAATGACGATTTTAAAAATACTAGCTGGGCTTGAAAAAAGCATGGAAGTTATAAGAGAAACGCTTTCTGGAGAAATAAAAGAACTAAAATCCAACCAGATCGAAATCAAAAAGGCTATTAATGAGGTGCAATAAAAAATGGAGTCTCTAACTGCTAGGATAAATGAGGCAGAAGAGAGAATTAGTGATATAGAAGACCAAATGATGAAAAATAAACAAGTCGAGAAAAGGAGAGATAAACAACTACTGGATCACGAGGGCAGAATTTGAGAGATAAGTGATACAATAAGATGAAACAATATTAGAATAACTGGGATCCCAGAGGAAGAAGAAAGAGAGAGAGGGGCAGAAGGTATATTGCAGCAAATTATAGCAGAGAACTTCCCTAATTTGGAGAAAGAAAATGCATCAAAATCCAGGAGGCACAGAGAACCCCCCTCAAAATCAATAAAAATGGGTCAACACCCCGACCCATTTTTTTTAAAGATTTCATTTATTTATTCGACAGAGACAGAGACAGGGAGAGCAGGGACACAAGCAGGGGGAGTGGGAGAAAGAGAACCAGGCTTCCCGCTGAGCAGGGAGCCCAATGTGGAACTCAATCCCAGGACTGTGAGATCATGACCTCAGCCGAAGGCAGCCGCTTAATGACTGACCCACCCAGGTGCCCCCGACCCATTTTTAATAGTAAAACTTACGAGTCTCAGAGACAAAGAGAAAATCCTGAAAGCAGCTCGGGAGAAAAGATCTGTAACCTACAATGATAGAAACATTAGATTGGCAACAGACCTATCCACAGAGACCTGGCAAGCCAGAAAGGACTGGCATGATATTTTCAGAGCACTAAACGAGAAAAATATGCAGCCAAGAATACTGTATCCAGCTAGGTTGTCACTGAAACTAGAAGGAGAGATAAAAAGCTTCCAGGACAAACAAAACTAAAAGAAATTACAAACAACAAACCAGCCCTACAAAAAATATTGAAAGAGGTCCTCTAAGCAAAGAGAGAACCTAAAAGTAACATAGACCAGGAAGGAACAGAGACAATATACAGTAAGAGTCACATTACAGGCAATAAGGTGGCACTAAATTCATACATTTCAATAGTTACCCTGAATGTAAAAGGGCTAAATCCCCCAATCAAAGGACACAGGCTATCAGATTGGAAAAAAAAAAAGACCAATCGATATGCTTTCTGCAAGAGACTTATTTTAGACACAAAGACACCCCCAGATTGAAAGTGAGGGGGTGGAAAACAGTTTACCATGCTAATGGACGCCAAAAGAAAACTGGGGTAGCAATCCTTATATCAGACAAATTAGATTTTAAAACAAAGACTCTAATAAGAGATGAGGAAGGACACTATATCCTACTTAAAGGGTCTATCCAACAAGAAGATCTAACAATTGTAAATATCTATGCCCCTAACCTGGGAGCAGCCAATTATATAAGGCAATTAAAAACAAAAGCAAAGAAACAAATTGACAACAATACAATAATAATGGGGGACTATAACACCTCCTTCACTGAAATGGACAGATCATCTAAGCAAAAGATCAACAAGGAAATAAAGACTTTAAATGACACACTGGACCAAATGGACCTCACAGATGTATTCAGAACATTCCATCCCAAAGCAACAGAATACACATTCTTCTCTAGTGCCCATGGAACATGCTGCAGAATAGATCACATCCTAGGTCACAAATCAGTTCTCAACCAGTATGACAAGATTGGGATTATTCCCTGCATATTTTCCGACCACAATGATTTGAAATCAGAACTCAATCACAAGAGGAAAGTCGGAAGGAACTCAAATACATGGAGGCTAAAGAGCATCCTACTAAAGAATGAAAGGGTCAACGGAAATTAAAGAAGAATTAATGGAATAAATGAAAATGAAAACAGAACTATTCAATATCTTTGGGATGCAGCAAAGGCAGTCCTAAGAGGAAATTATATGGAAATACAAGCCTTTCTCAAGAAACAAGAAAGGTCTCAAATACACAACCTAACATTACACCTAAAGCAGCTGGAGAAAGAAGACCAAATAAAGCCTAAACCCAACAGGAAAAGAAAAATGATAAAGATCAGAGCAGAAATCAATGAAATAGAAACCAAAAGAACAGTAGAACAGATCAATGAAACTAGGAGCTGGTTCTTTGAAAGAATTAACAAGATTGATAAACCCCTGACCAGACTTAGCAAAAAGAAAAGAGAAAGAACCCAAATAAATAAAATCATGAATGAAAGAGGAGAGATCACAACCAACACCAAAGAAATACAAACAATTATAAGAACATTTTATGAGCAACTATAAGCTAGCAAATTAGATAATCTGGAAGAAATGGATCTATTCCTAAAGATGTATAGACTACCAAAACTGAACCAGGAAGAAATAGAAAACCTGAACAGACCTATAACCACTAAGGAAATTGAAGCAGTCATCAAAAATCTCCCAACAAACAAAAGCCCAGGTCCAGATGGCTTCCGAGGGGAATTCTACCAAACATTTAAAGAAGAATTAATATTTATTCTTCTGAAACTGATCCAAAAAATAGAAATGGAAGGAAAACTTCCAAAGTCATTTTATGAGGTCAGCATTACCTTGATCCCAAAACCAGACAAAGACCCCATCGAAAAAGAGAATTACAGACCAATATCCCTTGTGAACATGGATACGAAAACTCTCACCAAAGTACTATCCAATAGAATCCAACAGTACATGAAAAGGATTATTCACCATGACCAAGTGGGATTTATCCCTGGCTTGCAAGGTTGCTTCAACATCCGCAAATCAATCAATGTGATACAATACATTAATAAAAGAAAGAACAAGAACCATATGATCCTCTCAATAGATATAGAAAAAGCATTTGACAATGTACAGCATCCTTTCTTGATCAAAATTCTTCACAGTATAGGGATAGAGGGTATATACTTCAATATCATAAAAGCCATCTATGAAAAACCCACAGCGAATATCATTCTCAATGAGGAAAAACTGAGAGCATTCCCTCTAAGTTCAGGAACATGTCAGGGATGTCCACTCTCACCACTGATATTCAACATAGTATTAGAAGTCCTAGCCACAGCAATCAGACAACAAAAAGAAATCAAAGGCATCTGAATCAGCAAAGAAGAAGCCAAATTCTCACTCTTTGCAGATGATATGATACTTTATGTGGAAAACCCAAAAGACTCCACCCCAAAACTGCTAGAACTCATACAGGAATTCAGTAAAGTGGCAGGATATAAAATTCATGCACAGAAATCAGTGACATTCCTGTACACCAACAACACAGAAGAAAGAAATTAAGGTGTCGAACCCATTTACAATAGCCCCCGAATTCATAAGATACCTAGGAATAAATCTACCCAAAGAGGCAAAGAATCTGTACTCAGAAAACTATAAAATACTCATGAAAGAAATTGAGGAAGACACAAAGAAATGGAAAAACATTCCATGCTCATGGATTGGAAGAAAAAATATTGCGAAGATGTCTATGCTACCTAGAACAATCTACACAATAGACAATCCCTATTAAAACACCATCCACTTTTTTCAAAGAAATGGAACAAATAATCCTAAAATTTGTATGGAACCAGAAAAGACCCTGAATAGCCAGAGGAATATTGAAAATTAAAACAAAGCTGGTGGCATCACAATTCTGGACTTCAAGCTCTATTACAAAGCTGTCATCATCAAGACAGTATGGTACTGGCACAAAAACAGACACATAGATCAATGGAACAGAATAGAGAGCCCAGAAATGGACCCTCAACTCTATGGTCAACTCATCTTTGACAAAGCAGGAAGGAATGTCCAATGGCAAAAAGACAGTCTCTTCAACAAATGGTGTTGGGAAAATTGGACAGCAACATGCAGAAGAACGAAAGTGGACCATTTCCTTACACCACACACAAAAAGAGACTGAAAATGTTTGGAAGACCTAAATGTGAGACAGGAGTCCATCAAAGTCCTAAAGGAGAACACAGGTAGCCACCTCGTCAACCTCAGCCACAGCAACTTCTTCTTAGAAACATCTCCAAAGGCAAGTGAAGCAAGGGTAAAAATGAACTATTGGGACTGCATCAAGATAAAATGTTTTTGCATAGCAAAAGAAACAGTCAACAAAACCAAAAGACAACCACCAGAATGGGAGAAGATATTTGCAAATGACGTATCAGATAAAGGACTAGTATCCAAAATCTATAAAGAACTTATCAAACTCAACACCCAAAGAACAAATGATCCAATCAGGAAATGGGCAGAAGACATGAACAGACATTTTTCCAAAGAAGACATGCAAATGGCCAACAGACACATGAAAAAGTGCTCAACGTCGCTCGGCATCAAGGAAATCCAAATCAAAACCTCAATGAGATACCACCTCACACCAGTCAGAATGGCTAGAATTAACAAGTCAGGAAACAACAGATGTTGGTGAGGATGGGGCGAAAGGGGAACCCTCCTACACTGTTGGTGGGAATCCAAGCTGGTGCATCCACTCTGGAAAACACTATGGGGGTTCCTCAAACAGTAGAAAATAGAGCTACCATACGACCCAGTAATTGCACTACTGGGTATTTACACCAAAGATACTAATGTAAGGATCCGAACAGGTACGTGCACCCCGATATTTATAGCAGCAATGTCCACAATAGCCAAACTATGGAAAGAGCCAAGATGTCATTGACAGATGAGTGGAGAAAGAAGAAGTGGTATATATATACAATGGAATATTATACAGCCATCAAAAGGAATTAAATCTTACCATGTGCAATGACATGGATGGAACTGGAGGGTATTATGCTGAGCGAAATAAGTCAATCATAGAAAGACATGTGTCATATGATCTCACTGATATGAGGAATTCTTAATCTCAGGAAACAAACTGAGGTTTGCTGGAGCAGTGGGCGGTGGGAGGGATGGGGTGGCTGGGTGGTAGACACTGGGGAGGGTATGTGCTATGGTGAGTGCTGTGAAGTGTGCTAGACTGTTGAATCACAGACCTGTATCTCTGAAACAAATAATACATTATATGTTAAAAAAAAAAAGAAGAAGAAGAAGAAAAGATAGCAGGAACGGAAAAATGAAGGGGGGGAAATCAGGGGGAGACGAACCAGACAGACGATGGACTGTGAGAAACCAACGGAGGGTTCTAGAGGGGAGGGGGTGGGGGAATGGGTTAGCCTGCTGATAGGCATTAAAGAGGGCACGTACTGAATGGAGCACTGGGTGTTACACGCAAACAATGAATCATGGAACACTACATCAAAAACTAATGATGTAAAGTATGGTGATTAACATAACAAAAGAAAAAAAAGGAAAGGAATAAAAACAGTATGTTACTGCTTAGATAGACAAAAATAGACACATTGACCAATGGAACAGAATAGAAGGCACAGAAGTGAACCCCTGCTTCTACAATCAAAAAAAATATTCAACAAGGAAGTCAGGAACACACTATGGGGAAAGGACAGTCTTGTCCACAAGTGAGATGGGGAAAACTGGGTAAGTACATGCAATGAAATTAGACCCCTATCTTACACCAGTCACAAAAAATCACTCAAACAAAGACTGAAGCAGAAGGACCTGGTACTGTAAAACTCCTAGAAGTAAATGTAGCGAAGAAGCTCCTTAACATTGGTTTTG
>NW_027399095.1:0-8817 GCF_003265705.2 Callorhinus ursinus | reverse complement strand
CCAGATGAAACAAGGTCCCCTACTCTTCTGCCATCTTGCCTGTCTCGCAGGAAAGTCCCAAGATTTCTTTGAGAGTTTAGATCGGCAAATTATAGCCGTGCCCAGAGAACAATAATCTCTGATAGTCCTCACAATTCTCAGTATTTATCCTCTGTCTGTCCGGTTGTCAGTCACTTCTTCGTATGTTTTCAATACTGAGCCTCCTGTTGGTCGTCACAGCAGCTGAGCTACTGTGTTCTTTGGGTGGAGAACACATGAGAGGATGCCATCTTGACACCACGTATAATATTCTTCAGTGTCTCCGGGGGGTGTGAGTGAACAGGTCTGTCACCTGTCCAGTATTTAATGGAGAAGGTGGGGGAGAGTAGATATTTTCACACTGTCTGTTCTTAACTGAGCACAGTGTGTCTTCCCATCTCCATGTGTCTCCCTCGATATCTGTCTTCAGTGTCTCACGGGGGGGTGTCAGAGAACAGGTCTGTCACCTGTTCAGTATTTCATGGAGAATTTGGGGGAAGTTGGGAAGGTTGTTTTGAGGGAAAGTCCACTGGAGAAAAGCAAGGGTTTGGGGTGAAGGAGGTTTCTCACCTGCGGAGCTGCAGGGGTGGTGGATTTCTTGTAGGAGATGAAACCTACATCTTGCCCTTTGGGGTCTGCGACTGATGAGTCTCTCCTGTGGGTGGTTCTAATGCGGGGTCTGTAACTCACAGTTGTTCCTGTAACTGACCCTGAGTGGTAGGCTCCCCCCTCCAGCCTCCCCTTCTGGCATCCCCAATCCACTTTACTGAGGCTTCCCTTCATGCATTTTCACAGTTCTAACCAGTTGTGGAGCGTTGTGGAAAATTAGAAATCCAAATGCCACTGCTTCTACTGCACCCAAGACACAGGGGCCACTGATTTCTTGCTAACATGTGGCCACCTACAGGGGCGAGTGGCCTCTCCACAGTGGGTCAACTGGATCTGGGAGGGCTTGGCCTCCATCACGAAGTTTGTTGTCGTCTCTGCTTCTGTGACCTGGTGCTGATATAGATGTTTGGAAAAGTAATTGATTCTGCGGTGATTTTAAAGTGCACTAAACTTGTCACAGCAGCACAAATATACTTTATCTCCACACTCAGATCCTCCATCTATTGTTTCCATACTACATTTAACACTTCACATGAATACTTCACTGCGTTTTACCCCAAACAGGGACACTGTCCCGCGGAACCACCACATAACCCTGAATGAGGATTTCATCCCATTTTCCACATTTTAACTCAGACCCCAGGCCCACTTCAACTGTCACCTGCCCTACAGTCTGAAATGTCCTTTTCCATTCGGATCCAGTTTTTTTTTTTTTTTCTGGAACCGCTCCTGAGATTTTCCCTTATTTGCACAACTCTGATGGCTTTAAGGAGCACAGATGGCCCCAATCTGAGTGGACTTTCTGTCTGGCTTCTCTCACTGGGGCTGTTTTCAATGTCTGTCAACATTGTGACAAGCATCAGTCCCTCATTCATTTTTTTCTCTGTGATTAAATGTAATAACATTGACCACTTAAAACATTTCAGGTACATAGTTCTCTGGCCTTAGCTGAGTTCCCACGGTGGTACGTGATTCTCCAGAACTTTTCCTTCTCCCCGAGGGGGACTCTGTATGGAGGAGACACCAGCTCCCCATCCCCCTTCCCCTCGGCCCCTGCAGCCAGATTCTACTTTGTGTCTCAGGATACTTCATGTAAGTGGAATCATACAGTATCTGTCCTGTGAAAACCAGCATCTTGTCCTTGTTCCTGACTTCAGAGTAGAGCTGTCAATCTTCCAACTTGAGCATAGTGTTTGCTAGAGATTTATTGAAAAAAATTACCCCTTATTCCTTCTTTCATGAGTGTTTATGTCAGCAACGGATATTGGATTTTGGTTAGAAGCATTTCTCCATCAATTCATATGACCACATGTTTTTATTTAAAAATTCATTGCAGTGTATAACATTGCTTGGTTTCACTATATAGAATTAACTTTGAGGTGTTTGTGAAGAGTCACTTGCTTATGGTGCCCAATATATTTATGAACTCTCGGGTTTGCAATTTTTTTGATCTGGCTTCTTACATCTCTTTTAAGAAAGGTATGGGGATGTATTTTGCTGATTTTGTGATGATTTCATTGGGGTTGGTATTAGTGGTTAGGATAGGGGTTAGGGGTTAGGGGTTAGGGTTAGGGTTGGGTTAGGATTAGTGTCTCCCTGTCCTCTTCAGCACAGAACTCATTCTCCTCCAGTAACCAGTGTGATCTTTTCGGAACATAAACTTTGGGCCTCTCTGTGTTCTGCTCCCCTCCTACCTGTCCTTTCCAGCACCTCTCCCACCATTGCCTGCTTCTCTCTGGGCCACCCCGGGGAGTGTTTGTCCCCCATGTGCCTCAGTCTTGACTCCAAGCCTTTGTGTTGGCTGTGCCCTCTGCCAGGGGCACTCACGCCCCCCTCACTCTGCTTCATGTTTGGCTTGTTTCCCCATTGGCTGGGCCTGGATAGGCCCCCTGATGTTCTGACTCATGCCTGCTGGGTGTGTGTGCTTCTCCCCTACTTAAATTCAGTGCCTGCCTTCCCTTTGTGAGCAGTTTACTAACCTGCTAGGTATGAGGCAGGCACAGGGAGGTAGCCTTGGTGTCTGCACACAATAATCAGTTTCAGAGGGGTTCACCACACTTGTCTGATGATAGGGAGCTGCTTTCCACATGGTGTGGAACAGGTAGTACCGTCAAAGGGGGACCAGCCATGTGAGGCTGTTGGACAAGACTCCCAAAATCTTCGGGCCTGGGAGATGTAGACCTGGACCCGGAAGCTTACAACCGTGGATTAAAGGCTAGGGCCTAAGCAAGACCCATCTTCTTCCAGAGGTCCTCCTTCCCCTTCCCTGTCCATGGGCTGGACCTGACCTGGGGGACTTCTAGGGTGAACCCTCCTCGGAATACCAGTGGTTTACTGAGGACCTCATTAGCAGGATGCCCAGGAACCTTCAAGGGAGGACCCTACAGGTGGTGGAGACAGCTTTGTGGGGCCCAGCAACATTCCACTCAAAAGAAAATGGGGCAGGTGGCTGGCTCTGCTGGTTCTATCCAGTCTGTAGGGCACAGAAACAAGGCTGTGCCCCAAGGTGCTCAACTCCTGGCAGGTGGGGACAGGACCAGTGGGTTTGCCCATGAGTTCAGCACAGAGAGTGTGTTCCCGGCTCCAGGATGCTGTGGGACTGCACAGGTTTCCAAACTCCTAAGCCTTAGGCTTCCTTTTATAAGATGGGGTGCTGATGGCCCCCATCTCTGGGAGCAGAAGTTAGGGAGGGCTCATGGGCAGATTTGCTCAGGACAGGCTGGGAGAGTGGCTGTTGCTCAAAGCAGCCCAGGGCCTGCCGCCTTGGAGAAGGTGCACACGTACACAGCCCCCAGCTTTGGGGTCCTGCTGCCAGCCTCCGGCAGTGACCCTTGTCCCACCCTCTCTACTGCCACTGTAGCTATGTGGTCTTCCTGGAGCTATTCGTGCCGATGGCGGAGAAGCTCCTCATGGTGTGACACAGGGTCACATCTCATGGTGGGAAAAAGAGTCACCTCCTAGGTCTTCACTGACCAGCCGGCTGCCTGGCCTGTGTGCCCCTCTGGCAGGGTCAGAGGGTGGTGGTCCTTGAGGTCTGTGGCCCCCCGCACTGGCAGGATGTGTCCATGCAGTGCGTGGTGCTGATCAGCCGCTTCTGGGAACAGCACTTCCCCCATGAGTTGGATGACTTGGTGTGCGTGGACGCGGACCTGAAGTTCTGTGACCACATTAGTATGGAGGTCCTGTCCCCCCTCTTTGGCACCCTTTACCCCAGTTTCTACTGGGTGGCCCTTGAAGAGTTCAGCTATGAGTGGCGGCCACAGTCCTAGGCCCACATCCCGAGGGACCAGGGCATCATTGACTACGTGCAGGTGTTTTTTGGGGGTCGGTGGTGGAGTTTCACTGAATGACCTTGGCCAATCACCAGGTGATGGGAGTTGACCTGGCCAATGGGATGGAGGACATGTGGCAGGACAAGAGCCACCCGAACAGGTACCTGCTGAACCACCCACCAAGGTGCTATTCCCAGAGGATCTTTGGGACCTGCAGCTCCTGGGCTGCTCCTATCATGAAGAAGCTGAGATTTGGGCCATGCCCAAGAATCACCAGGGAACCCAGAACTCATGAGGGGCTTTCCCCGGAGGCCATGTGGGACCTAAGGCTCCTGGGCTATCCCTGGAGGACCTGTGGGACGCTCAGCGGCTGAAATGGCCCTGGTAATGAAGAAGCTGAGATTCAGGCTGTGCCCAACAATCAACAGGACACACAGAACTCATGAGGGACTGGCCCCAGAGGATCTGTGGGACTCACGGCTGCTGGGCTGGCCCTGGTCATGAAGAATCTGAGATTCAGGCCATGCCCAAGAATCACCAGGACACCCAGAACTCATGAGGGCCTGCGCCCGGAGGCCATGCAGGACCTGAGGTTTCAGGGCTGTCCCCCACATCTTTCCATGGGTCATGAAGAAGCTGCGATTCATGGCTGTGCCCATGAATCAGCAGGACACAAAGAACTCATGAGGGGCTGTCCCCGGAGGCCATGAGTGACCTGAGGCTGCAGGTCTGTCCCCTGGAGGGCCCACAGCACCCGCAGCTGCTAGGCTGGCCCCAGAGGACCTACAGGACCCAAGGCTGCTGGGCTAGACCCCCATCATTCCCCGGGTCATGAAGAAGCTGAGATTTGTGGCTGTGCCCAAGAATCACCAGGACACACAGAACTCATGAGGGGCTGTCCCCGGAGGCCATGAGGGACCTGAGGCTGCAGGGCTGTCCCCAGGAGTACCCGCATCACCCAAAGCTGCTGGGCTGGCCCCAGATGACCTGCGGGACCCAAGGCTGCTGGGCTGGCCCCCCATCATTCCTTGGGTCATGAAGAAGCTGAGATTTGTCCGTGCCCAAAAATTACTAGGATACCCGGAACTCATGAGGGGCTGCCCCCGTCTCCATCAGGGGGTGCTACCTTGAGCAGAGCCGTCAGAGCAGGTTCTTACTTCTGTGCCCTTGAGGGAAACTGTGGAGCCCAGCACTGCTTGCACAGGCACACCAGCACCCCGGCCACCCCTGCTCATAGGAGGCCTGCCTGGGGGCATAAGTTCCTCTCTTTTTGATCACCGTATTTTGATCACTTCTGGGCCATTTACAGCTGTGAACGGCTCTAGTTTTATGTTGGATGTTTTTCTGTGTCAATGCTGAGCAATCATCTTTAAAAAGAAGAATTGAGGGAAAAGGTTTTCTCCCTGGTTCTAAACAGACACCCTCTGGTGGGGCTGGGAGCAGCCCTGTAGCAACCATGGAGCCAGAATGGGCCCTGGCCAGGTCTTCCCTCCCAGTCCTTACACCTCACCGTGGCCATGGGGCTTCAGGTTCAGGGTTGCACTGAGCTACCTCTCAGACCCACAGGCCCCTGACCACCAGCGGCCTTGGCCATGGCCACTAGGTTGGCCTCCAGGAGCACGGAGCCCTCTTGGTTATTTATGGTTCCTGCCTTGGTTTTAAATGGCTATTTCTTCGCCGGTGTTTGTGAAATGTGGGCACTCGCTCCGTCTAGATGTGCGTCCCCTTATGATTCCTCAGTGCCCACCGATGGGTTTGCACTTGTGCACTCTCTCTGGACCATCTGCTTGCACTGTGTCTTAGCAAGCATTTACTGAGTGCCTACTGTGACCTCAGTCACCAAACAAGGGGCAGAGCGTGAGAGCGAGAACTAAGATACAGGCTCCCTGCTCCTGGGCCCTCCAGGGTCTCATGATGGCCCCATCCCCTTGACTCATTATTTTCCTATTGGTATAATGGACATACAACTGATACTGTGAAGCACATTTCAACGTACAATTCAGTGGCAATAAGTACATTCACTGTTCTGCACCTGCCACCTCCATCCATTGCCATACTTTCATCATCCCAAAATGAACTTTTACCCACGAGACCCTTACCCCCCATTCCCCTTCCCCAGCCCTGGCACCCAGCAGCTCCTTCCACCTCTGTGAATGGAAGTGCTCTCCATCTTTCCCAAGTGGTGTCCTCCGGTGTCGGCCCTTTAGGGACTGGCTTATTTCACATGGCATAAAGGCCTCAAGGTCTGTCCCTGTGAGCCTGAACCTGACCAACTTTCCCCCCCAAAACTGTGGCTCCGCCCTCTCCTGTCTGAGCCGAACCTCCTCAGTCCCATCTGCTCACCTCACCTTCCTCCTCAGGCTGATGATGTTCCCAGCCAGTCTGCAGCTCTGAAGACCTGTTCAGTCTGGATGCCAGGCACATACCCCGGGAGCCTCGGGCCTCACCTACCCCCATCTGTCCACGTCAGGTGCCGGCCCTCCTCCCCCAGCTGACCACCTGCACCTCCCAAAGGTGTCCCCATCTCGGGAGAGGGAAACACCAAGTCCAGACCCTTGGAGTCCTCTGGGACTTCTTCCTTGTTATCAACTCTCCCGGTAGTGAAGTGGCTACTGGAGGACATTCAATGTCCAAAACATTTAAAGGCATACGAGAGTCTCTGCTACCTAAGGCAATGGATAATATTTGGGGCAAATAGAACCCAAGCAGAATCACCGGAAGAAAGCCTGAGGAATGAGGAGCTTAAGGAAGAAGGTTCTGGAAGCTCTGACTGCCCCTACCTGAACTTCAGATGTTCCTCAGTTACCCTGTGCCTCTGGTATCTTCCGGGAACCCTGAGCTGGTTTTTTTCAGGCAGCTCGTCCAGCAGTACCCTCAGTTTCTGGGAGGCGAATTTGCTGGAATCTGCAGTGTGTCGTGCTGCCCCACCGGAATCGCTTCTTGAAGGCACATCGTCTGGGCTATCTGAGTTCCCAAGACTGTGGGTCTGTGACCTGGAGGGATTCTGAGCAGCGCTGGTGGGATGGGAGGGCTGCAAGGCCCAGAAGAAGGTTTCCAGAAAGCTGTCTGGGGTTCCCGGCATCCTACAAATTTTGAATCAAAGCCCTGAGATCTTTAAAATGCCAGCAACCTTACAGCACGCGCCAGAAAAACAAATGTCCCTGTGCACCCAACACCACCTAAACTATTGGGCATTTCTTGTCACATGAGCTGAGTACAAATGATTGGGAGTCGGGGCTTGAGGGAGGTCCTGGGTCAGACTTTGTATTTGGGGGACAAATACCATCCAGACAAGCATGTGCTGAGCCTGAGGAGGGGGTCTGTGTGAAGACCCCAGCTGCAGGCACTGTTGTCTGCAGATGCCCCCTCAGCCCGCCCCAGGGCACCTGCCGATGGGGGAGTGCCTGCCCCCTCCTCTCTGCCGAGGCCTCTCTCTTGCACCAGGTGCCTCCTCTCCTGCCAGCCACTGCCAGCCTGCAGCCTCGGAGGGTGTATACCCTGACGACCTCCAGCCCTGGAGACAAAGCCCGTGAGGTTGGGACGTGGTCTCCCATCAGGCCAGAGCGCCAGACTCCCACGGTGCTCACTCTCCTGCAGGCTCACTGTGCCACGTCCTCCCTTAGGCTCCCTGGGCCCAAGACCTCCTCTGCTTGCTGAACATCCTTGGCCCAGGCTCGACACCCTGGGACTGGGAACAGGTCGTCTGAAACTACTGGACTGTTGCTTCTGTGCCCATTATGTGGGCACAGTACAGCCTCACAGACTGCTCAGAGGAGACCCAGTGCAGGAAGATGCAGGCTGCTGCAAGGGAGATGCCCGGTGACACCAGAAGGAGTGCACAGGCTTTGCACAATGCACCTGGCTCACAGGACCTCCAGGGGATGCGGGCTCCAGGCCACGGGGCACAGGGAGTCCCGGCAGGGGAGTCCTGGTGGGGGTGGCCCTGTCGAGGAGGCCATAGAAGGGTCCCAGAAGAGGCAGAAGACAAGTAAGACAAGACAGAGCTTCCCAAGGAGGTTGATGGAAGGATCAGAGGATCGCAGAGACCCTTGGGAAAACTCGGAAGCCCTGGAGATGTTGGCTGAAATGCTTTCATTTGGTCAGAAATGTTGGGTCACAACACCCCAGCCGACACTGGCTAATTTACTTTGTTGGTTCTAGGAATCAGTGCATACCTGCCACTAGAACTCACATTGCAGGAAGTCTAGGTTATACTTACTGTTCATCATTTTCAGGACTAGATTTTTCTAGAGGAAGTCCTAAGCATGGGTCTCTCCATTCTTTTCTTTGTGCAACTGGCCTCTGTTTTCAGGAGCAGATTCTTGGTGCTCATCAGCACTCCTAGCCCTGAGGACTGACCCCTGTCACCTCCCACAGTGGACATGACTATGTGAGTTCGGGGTGCTCACTGATGAAGCCCCAGTGCTCAGGACACAGCAGGGACCCCAGATCTTCTGCTGAATGAGGGAGGAATGGGGGAAGGAGGGAGGGAGTGAGAGGGAGGGAGGGAGGGAAACCAGAGAAGTTGTGTCCACCCATCAGGAGCCCTCATTTGGGGTGAGGTCCGAGGGCACCACAGCCCGGGCCCTGGATGGTGGCTCAGGTCCTCCCAGGGCTGACCTTCCTTCTCCTTGGCCCTCTGTTATCCTGGATCCTCTCCACCTCCTCCTCCTCCAATTCTGAATGTTCCCAGGAACAGGGTGGCAGGAGGGGTCTCAGGAGGGGCTTCCTACATCCTGTGCCCCGAATAAAACTGTGACAGTGCCTACAGGACACTATTTTCTATCATGAGCACTGGGACTGTGGATCCCATCCATCTCCTTGTGCATTAGTGTTGTTGTATTCCCTGCTCTCTCCACCACGGCTGTGATGAACACTCCTGAAAACACATCTGTGAAAAACCGAGCCAGAGTTTCCG
>NW_027399094.1:0-8821 GCF_003265705.2 Callorhinus ursinus | reverse complement strand
TGTGCAGTATTCCCCTAGCGCTGGAGTTCTCCCATTCTCCTTGATCGATCAACTTGGTCTTGGCTTGCTGGCTGTTTGTGCTGATCTTCTGGGGGAGGGGCCTGTTGCTGTGTTTTCCAAATGTCTTTGCCAGAGGCGGAATTGCCCCGCCCTTGTCGGTCCGGGCTAAGGAAGCTGCTCCGGTTTGTTCTCAGGAGCTTTTGTTCCCTGCAAGCTCTCGGTACAGCTTTGGAGGACCAGGGCAGAAATGGTGGCCTCCCAATGTCCACCCGGAGGAGCTGAGAACTCGGGGCCCCGCTCCTCAGTGTGTCCCCAGAGAAAAGCAGTCACTCCCGTGTCCCCGGTCTCCGGCCGCACTCCGTGCTCACCCGGCCTGTGATCGAGCGTTGCTATCTCTGGCACCCGACCCCGCACGGAGTCTCCAAACCCAGCAGATCCCTGCAGTGCGTTCCCGCACTGCTCCTCCCCGGGAAGGAAGGGGAGTCTCCCCGCATCTGCTGCTTGTTGGGTCCCTGCTGGGGGAGCCGTGCCCCGACTGGGCCGCAGATCACAGTTTATGGCAACCCCGGGCTGAGAGCCCGCGACTCTGCTCCGTCTCTGCAGCTGGCTTCCCCGCTCTGATACCTGGGAGCTCTGCCGCACTCAGGCACCCCCGGTCTCTCCGTGACCCCAAGGGTCCTGAGACCACACTGTCCCGGGAGGATTCCACCCCCCGCTTAGCCACTGCAGCGATGTCCCTCCGCCGAGCCAACTTCTAAAAGGTCCGATTTTGTGCTCCGCGGCTCTATCACTTGCCAGAAGCGGCCGGCGGAGGCCCCTCCCCCGCCGTCTATCCTCCCGAATATCACCTCGGATTCACTTCTCCGCATGTCCTACCTTCCAGTAAGTGGTCGCTTCTCTGTTCAGAGAGTTGTTGCTACTCTCCTGTTTGATCTCCTGTTGAGTTCGTAGGTGTTCAGAATGGTTTGATCCCTATTCAGCTGAATTCCTGAGACCAGATGAAATCTAGGTCTCCTGCTCCTCCGCCATCTTGCTCCGCCCCCCCTCCCTCAGTTTCAATCTGGAGGTGTCTTTGGGTCTAAAATGAGTCTCTTGGAGGCAGTATATTGATGGGTCTTTTTTTTTAAAATCCAATCTTATACCTGTATCTTTTGATTGGGGCATTTAGCCCATTTACATTCAGGGTAAGTATTGAATGATGTGAATTTAGTGCTGTTTTATTGCCTGTAAGGTGACTGTTACTGTAGATTGTCTCTGTTCCTTTCTGGTCCATGTTATTTTTGGCTCTCTCTTTGCTTAGAGGATCCCGTTCAATATTTCTTGTAGGACTGTTTGGTGTTTGCAAATTCTTTTAGTTTTTGTTTGTCCTGGAAGCTCTTTATCTCTCCTTCTATTTTCAATGACAGCCTAGCTGGATATAATATTCTTGGCTGCATATTTTTCTTGTTTAGTGCTTTGAATATATCATGCCAGTCCTTTCTGGCCTGCCAGGTCTCTGTGGGTAGGTCTGCTGCCGATTTAACGTTTCTACCATGTAGGTTTCAGACCTCTTATCTCGAGTTGCTTTCAAGATTTTCTCTTTGTTCCTGAGACTTGCGAGTTTTACTATTAGACTTTAGAGTTTTGACCTATTTTTATTGATTTCGAAGAGGGTTCGCTGTGCCTCCTGGATTTTGATGCCTGTTTCCTTCCCCCAATTAGGGATGTTCTCTGCTATAATTTGTTCCAATATACCTTCTGCCCCTCTCTCTCGTTCTTCTTCTTCTAGGATCCCAATTATTCTAATGTTATTTCACTTTATGATATCACTTATCTCTCAAATTCTGCCCTCATGATCCAGTTGTTTATCTCTCTTTTTCTCAGCTTCTTTATTCTCCATCATTTGGTCTTCCATATCATAAATTCTCTCTTCTGCTTCATTTATCCTAGCATTTAGAGACTCCAGTTTTGATTGCACTTCATTAATAGCCTTTTTGATTTCAAATTGGCTAGATTTTAGTTCTTTTATTTCTCCAGAAGGAGATTCTCTAGTATCTTCTATGCTTTTTTTCAGCCCAGCTAATATCCTTATAATGTCATTCTGAACTCTAGCTCTGACACCTTACTAATGTCTGTATTGATTATGTCCCTGGCAGTCGGTACTGATTCTTGTTCTTTTTTCTTTGAGGTGATTTTTTCCATCTTGTCATTTTGTCCAGAGGAGAATAGATGAATGAGAGAAGAAAATGCTAACAGGGTAACAACGACCCCAGAAAAAAATACATTAAGCAAGACAGAGGAGACCTGAAACCAGGGGAAAAGAAAGGGAAAGAAAGAAAAAAGAAAAAAAAAGAATATGATTGGGCTTCTGAATAGATCAGTGCCACACACTAGATTTTGGGCTTATTTTGGTCTGTTAGAAGATAATACCTCCCAAAATTTTAAAGAAGGGAAAACTTATATATGCACAAAATAAGGGTAAATACAATGAAGGCATAGAATATGACTGTAAAGATGAAAATTATGAAAGATTTTATAAAAGGAATTGATAAGAATTTGGTTGAAAAAAGAAAGAAGAGAAATTTTAAAAAGGGGGGAGAGAATGTGATCAGGCAGGGAACTAGAACAAAGCCATACACTAGAGATTTAAGGGTATATTTTGGTCTGTTAGAAGAAACTATATCCCAAAATTTTAAAGAGAGAACAACTTATATATATACAAAAAAATAAGGTTAATTACAATGAAGGCAGAGAATATGACTCTAAAAATGAAAAATAAAAAATATTTTTTAAAAAAGGATTGATAAGATGTTTGTTGAAAAAGGGAAAAAGAAAAATTCAAAAAAATTGAAAAAGAAAATTAAAAAAATTAACTTTGAACATCTAAAGAATCATGGGGAAAAAAAGCCATGAATTCTATGTGCTGTATTCCTCTAGTCCTGGAGTTCTGCCGTTCTCATTGATCGGTAAACTTGGTCTTGGCTTGCTCTTTTTGCTGATATTCTAAGGGAGGGGCTGTTGCAGTGATTCTCAAATGTCTTTGCCTGAGTCAGAATTGCACCGCTGTTGCCAGGGGCTGGGCTAAGTAATCTGCTCGGGTTTCCTCTGGGTACCTTTTGTTCCTTGAAAGCTTTCCGTACAGCTTTGGAGGATGGGAAGGGAAATGGCGACCTTCCAATCTCTGCCCCAGAGGAGCTGAGAACTCGGGGCCTCTCTCCTCAGTGAGCCCCCAGAAAAAGCAGTGAATCACTCTTGTCTCCCCAGTCCCTCTGTGCTCACTCAGCCTGCCACCAAGCATTTCTATCTTTTGCACATGACCCTGTTTGGGGTCTCCAATCACAGCAGATTCTGTGGTGTGCTCCTGCGCTGCTCCTCATGGGAAAGGAAGGGGAGTCTCCCCAAATCTGCCCCTTGTTGGGTCCCTATTGGAGGAGTAGTGGCCCGAATGTGCCGTGGATCACAGTTTATGGCAACCCTGAGCTGAGACCCACTCCTTGGCTTCATCCTGCTCGATACCTGGGTGCTCTGCCTCACTCAGGTACCCCTGGTCTTTCTGTGACTGTGAGGGTCCTGAAACCACACTGTCCCAGTGAGGGTTCCACCCCTTGCTTAGCCACTGCAGTGACATCCCTCAGTGGAGCAGACTTCTAAAAGTTCCGATTTTGTGCTCTGCTTGTCTATCACTTGCTGGTAGCTGGGCTATTTTCCCGAATATTGCCTCAGATTCACTTCTCCAAACATCCTACCTTCCAGAAAGTGGTCGCTTTTCTGTTCAGAGTTGCTGCTATTCTTTTCTTCAATCTCCTGTTGAGTTTGTAGGTGTTCAGAGTGGTTTGATACATGTCTAGCTGAATTCCTGGGACCATTCGAAATTTAGTTCTCCTACTCCTCCACCATCTTGCTCCTCTTCTCCCCATCACCTGTTTAACCCATCCCCCATCCCCTCCCCCACTGGTACTCATCAGTTGGTTCTCCATAATTAAGATTCTGTTTCTTGGTTTGTTTCTCTTTCTTTTTTCCCTTAGTTCATTTGTTTTGTTTCTTACATTCCACAAATGAGGGGAATCATGTATTTGTCTTTCTCTGACTAACACATTGTGCTTAACATTATTCTGTCTAGCTCTATCCATGCCATTGCAAATAACAAGATTTCATTGTTTTTATGGTTGAATGATTATTCATTATATATATACACACATATGCACTATATCCTCTTTATCTATTCATCAATATGTGGACACTTGGGCTGCTTCCTTATCTTGCTATTATAAATAATGCTGCTATAAACATAAAGGGGCATGCATCTCTTTGAACTAGTGCTTTTGTATTCTCTAGGTAAATACACAGTAGTGTGGCTGCTGGATTGTAGGCTAGTTATATTTTTAACTCTTTGAGTAACCTCCAAACTGCTTTCCACAGTGGCTGTACCATTGTGCATTCCCACCCACACTGCAGGAATGTTCCTTTTTCTCCACATCCTTTCCAACACCTATTGTTTCTTGTGTTGTTATTGGTTATTCTCACAGGTGTGATATGATAGCTCACTGTAGTTTTGATTTTCATATCCCTGATGCTAAGTGATGTTGAACATCTTCTCAAGGGTCTGTCAGCCATCTGGATGTCTTCTTTGGGGAAATGTCTGTTCATTTCTTCTGCCCATTTTTAATTGGATTGTTCGTTTTTTGGGGTGTTGAATTTTATAAGTTCTTTATATATTTTGGATACTAAACCTTTATCAAATGTATCCTACGCAAGTATCTCCTCCCATTCTGTAGGTGGCCTTTAATTTTGTTGACTGTTTCCTTCACTGTGCAGAGCTTTTTATTTTGATGTAGTCCCAATAGTTTATTTTTGCTCTAGTTTTCCTTGCCTCAGAAGACATATCTAGGAAAGAGTTGTTATGGCCGATGTCAAAGAGCTTACTGCCTGTGTTCTCTTCTAGAAATTTTTAAAGTTTAATGTCTCACATTTAGGTCTTTAATCCATTTTGAATTTCTGTATCTATGTGGTGTAAGAAAATGGTCCAGTTTTATTCTTTTGCATCTAGCTATCCAGTTTTCCCATCACTATTTGTTGAAGAGACTGTCCTTTTCCCATTGGGTTTATTTCTTGTTTTGTCAAAGATTAGTTGACCGTATAGTTGTGAGCTCGTTTTGGGTTTCTGTTCTATTCCATTGAACTATATGTCTGCTTTTGTGCCAGTACCATGTTGTTTTGATCACTACAGGTTTGTGGTGTAGCTTGAAGTCCAGAATGGTGATGCTTCCATCATTGCTTTTCTTTTTCAAGATCGATTTGGCTGAGGGAGGGAAAAGATGGTGGAGGAGTAGGGGACCATATTCCAACCAGTACCTGGAATTGAGCTGGATATCTACCAGACCACACTGAACACCCATGAAATCACCCTGAGATGTAAGAAGATAGACCTGGATCTCTAAAAACAGAATATCGCAGGTGGTTGGCTGTGAGGTACAAAACGGGGAGACATGATTCAGCAGGCAGATTCAGAGGATAAACAGCAAGGGGAGGGAGCTTAACTATTGGGACCCTACACTCTGGTGAGCAATAGCTTCCCGTGCTGGGGACCGGGCACAAACTTGCAGACCAGTAGCAGTGGGGAATGGACTTAAGGGGAGCCAATGGGGTGGAAACCAGAACTGTGGGGCCACACATGCAAACTGTGGGCTGCTGGCAGTTTTAGAAGCACAAAGGGCAGAGATGTGCCCCAACCTGGTTGTGAGGACTGGGAGTGCTGCTGAGGAGTGCACAACCCAGGACACTGCAGTTTTTAGCAGCATAGACAGAGAATGGAGATAGTGTGGCCTGGAAAACTCACTGAAGAACAGACTGCAAACTCTCTGCTCTGAGGTAGAGGGTTAGAAACGATCTCTTCTGCCCTGATTCTCAGAAGAGACACAGAAAGCCACCAGGGAAAGCCATCAGAGAACAAAAGCCCCCCCCCAAAAAAGTTTTCAGAGCCCATCCCATGCCACAAGGGGCAGGGCAACTCGGCCCAAACAGGGCTGCCTGAGTAACAGTGCGGCAGGCCCCTCCCCCAGGAGACAGGCTGAGAAAACAAAAGGCCAGCAACCCTAAGGTTCCTATAAAACAGGTACAGCTTTTTTGGGTTGTGGTCAATAATTTGGACTCTATACATTCCCTCAACCACCCATCAACAGAATGATTAGGAAGAGGAACCCCCAAAAAAGGAAAGACTCAGAGACTGTGACTTCTGCCACAGATTTACAAATGGATTCAGATATAACCAAGATGTCGGAGATGGAATTCGGGGTAGAAATTGTGAAAATGATAGCTAGAATTGAAAAATTGATTAACAGCAACATAGAGTCTCTAAGGGCAGAAATGAACGCTGAATTGGCAGAACTTAAATATGGTATCAATGAGATCCAATCTAATCTAGATAATCTAATAGCTAGGGTAAACAAGGCAGAGGAATGAACTAGTGATTTAGAAGACCAATTAATAGACATGAAAGGAACAGAGGAAGCCAGGGAAAAACAACCCAGAAACCATGAAAATACAATCAGAGAAATAAGTGACACCATGAAATGTTCCAATGTCAGAATTATTGGCATACCTGCAGGGGTGGAGAGAAAAAGAGGACTAGAAGATATATTTGAGCAAATCGTACCTGAGAACTTCCCTAATCTGGGGAATGAAACAAACATTCCTGTCCTAGAGGCAGAGAAGACACCTCCCAAGATCAAGGAAAACAGGCCAAAACCCCAGCATGTAATAGTAAAACTCCCAAATTTTAGAATCAAAGAAACCATCTTAAGGGCAGTTAGGGGAAAGAGATTCTTTATGTACAGAGGGAGGAACATCAGAATAACATCAGACCTATCCACAGAGACCTGGCAAGCCAGAAAGGACAGCCGAGACATATTCAGGGTACTAAATGAGAAGAACATGCAGCCAAGAATCCTTTATCCATCAAAGCTGTCATTTAGAATGGATGGAGAGATGCAGACCTTCCAAGATGGGCAGAAAATGAAAGAATATGTTACCACTAAGCCAGCCCTGCAAAAAATAGTAAGGGGGGTTCTATAAAAGGAGAAAGATCCCAAGAGTAATATAGAACAAGAATGTACAGGGACAATTTATAATAACAAGGTCTTCCCAGGCAACATGATGACAATAAATTTATATCTTTCTTTTTTTTAAAGATTTTATTTATTTATTTGACAGAGAGAGAGAGAGAGAGACAGCAAGAGAGGGAACACAAGCAGGGGGAGTGGGAGAGGAAGAAGCAGGCTTCCCGCTGAGCAGGGAGCCCAATGCAGGGCTCGATCCCAGGACCCTGGGATCATGATCTAAGCCGAAGGCAGATGCTTAACTGACTGAGCCACCCAGGTGCCCCTCATATCTTTCAATAATCACTCTCAAAGTGAATGGTCTAAATGCTCCCATAACATGGCACAGGATTGGATAAAAAGACAGGACCCATCCATATTTTGTCTACAAGAGACTCATTTTGAATCTAAAGATACATCCAGACTGAAAGTGAAGGTTTGGAGATCCATCTTACATCAGACAAATTAGACTTTAAACCAAAGACTGTATAGAGACACAGAAGAACAGTATGTCATTCTTAAAGGGTTTATCCAACAAGATGATCTATCAGTTGTAAATATCTATGCCCCCAACATGGGAGCAGCCATCTACATAGGCCAAATGTTCACCAAAATAAAGAGTCATATGGATAACAATACATTAATTGTAGGAGGCCTCAATACTCCACTCTCAGAAATAGACAGATCATCTAAATGGAAAATCAAAAAAAGAAACAAGAGCTTTGAATCATACACTGGACCAGATGGACCTCATAGATATATACAGAACATTCTATAAAAGGAGAAATAACAGAATACCCATTCTTCTTGAGCACACATAGAACTTTCTCCAGAATAGATGACATACTGAGTTACAAATCAAGTCTCAACTGATACCAAAAGATTGAGATTATTCCCTGCATATTCTCAGACCACAATGCTTTAAAACTGGAACTCAATCGCAAGAAAAAAAATTGGCAGAAATTCAAACACTTGGAAGCTAAAGCCCACTGTGCTCAAGACTGTTTGGGTCAACCAGGAAATCAAAGAAGAACTTAAAGAATTCATGGAAAGGGGGCGGAGCAAGATGGCGGAGGAGTAGGAGACCTAGATTTCGTCTGGTCTCAGGAATTCAGCTGAATAGGGATCAAACCATTCTGAACACCTACGAACTCAACAGGAGATCGAACAGGAGAGTAGCAACAACTCTCTGAACAGAGAAGCGACCACTTACTGGAAAGTAAGGCGTGCGGAGAAGTGAATCCGAGGCGGTATTCGGGAGGATAGACAGCGGGGGAGGGGCCTCCGCCGGCCGCTTCTGGCAAGTGATAGAGCCGCGGAGCACAAAATCGGACCTTTTAGAAGTTGGCTCGGCGGAGGGACGTCGCTGCAGTGGCTAAGCGGGGGTGGAATCCTCCCGGGACAGTGGGTCTCAGGACCCTTGGGGTCACAGAGAGACCGGGGGTGCCTGAGTGCGGCAGAGCTCCCAGGTATCGGAGCGGGGAAGCCGGCTGCAGAGAGGGAGCAGAGTCGCGGGCTCTCAGCTCGGGGTTGCCAAACTGTGATCTGCGGCCCAGTCGGGGCACGGCTCCCCCAGCAGGGACCCAACAAGCAGCAGATGCGGGGAGACTCCCCTTCCTTCCCGGGGAGGAGCGGTGCGGGAGGGCACTGCAGGGATCTGCTGGGTTTGGAGACTCCACACGGGGGCGGGTGCCAGAGATACAAACGCTCGGTCACAGGCCGGGTGAGCACGGAGTGCGGCCGGAGAC
>NW_027399093.1:2201-8828 GCF_003265705.2 Callorhinus ursinus | reverse complement strand
GCCCTACCTTCCAGTAAGTGGTCGCTTCTCTGTTCAGAGAGTTGTTGCTACTCTCCTGTTCGATCTCCTGTTGAGTTCGTAGGTGTTCAGAATGGTTTGATCCCTATTCAGCTGAATTCCTGAGACCAGACGAAATCTAGGTCTCCTCCTCCTCCGCCATCTTGCTCCGCCCCCTCAAATATTTTTATTTCCTTTATAAATTCCTTTTTCAGAGAATCAATAAAATAAATGTTCTACTTCTTTTCCTATTATCCTGTTCCATGGCTTCCTCTTGGCCCTCTGTACTTCTTCGGTATGCCATTCTCATCCTGTAGTTGTTTTTGCACCTGTCTTCAATGTTGTTTATAAAGTATTCATTCAAAACTATCCTCTCCTGAGTACCGTACCATTTAGTCTTTCTTTCTGATATGAGTTTGGTTTTTTCTTTCCTTCCATTCTTTTCTGAGTTCATTATCCACAGAGTGGTTTGGATACAGAAATCCTGGTTGTTGTGGATTCTTCAACTCTATTCTAATTCCATGCTCTTACGAAGCTAGTGAAAGCCTCATGGAAAGGTTTTTAATTTGCTGGGTGTGAATGGATGATTTCTTCCAGTAATAGTATCTATTTTATAGTGTTGTTATAAACATTAAATGAGTTAGTAATTGTAAAGTACTCCGGACAGATGTTGGCAAACTTTCTCTGTTAAGTGCCAGATAGTAAATATGTTGGGCTTTGTGGGCCATATGGTTTCTGTCACAACTATTTCAGTACGAAAGCAGCCATTAACATTATGTAAATAAATGTGTGTGTATTTGAAAAATTCAGTTTTCCACCTCTTATGTGTCTCTTTTACAACTACACACAATACTTCACTTCTGACACTTCTGCTCACCCAATGTGTGCACTTTTTCCTCCTCTACACCAACCAATTCTCCATGACACCAGCCGAGTGTCTTACGCTTTAACTCTGTTCTGACACCATCTACTTGGAAGAGCATCATATCCCACAGGTCAAGAAGTCAGTCCCACAAGGCTGCCCCCCTTCACTTCAGTTGTCATTTGCGAGTTCTTGTTGTCACCTGTGTTGCTGACTGAGTGTCTGGAAGTCTGAGGTTCCCTTGACCTCCTCCTCAGGTTGGATTAATTTGCCAGAATGGCTCATAGAACTCAAGGAAACTGTTAACTTAATGTTTACCAGTTGATTATAAAAATACATGATAAACAACACAGAAGAACACCCAGATAGAAGAGATGCATAGGGCAAGGTGTGTGGAAAGGGGTGCAAGGCTTCCCTGCCCTCTCTGGGCACACCATTCTCCCCACACCTCCACCTGTTTCCCAGCTTGGAAGCTCCTGATATCCATGCTATTGGGATTTTTACAGAAGCTTCCTCACTTAGGCATGATCAGTCATTAACTTTGTTTCTGGTCCTTCTCCCCTTTCTGGAGAAGTGGGGCGTGGTGGGAAGAGTAGGGCTGAAAATTCCAAGCTTCTAATCATGGCTTTGTGCTTCTGGTGACCAGTCCTGATCTGGGAGCCCTCCAGGGGCCAACTCATTGGAACAAAAGCTGCTGTTAGTGCTCTTATCACTTAGGAAATTATAAGGGTTTTAGGAGCTCTGTGCCAGGAACTGGGGATAGAGACCGATACACATATTTTCTATTATCTCACAGCTCGTGATTGTGTTCCAATAAAACTTTATTTATGAAAATAGACAGCATCTTGGATTTGGCCACAGTTTCTGGCCCCTGGCTTAGAACAAAACTTGACACACAGGGAGTGATATACAAGTATTGATAAATAAAATGAACTAAATAAGTTCCACATGAGAGTTAACTTTTTAAAAGATGATTATCAAACATGCTTGTGTCACAGCTTTGATCCTAAGATAAGTACAGTGAGGTCTGGTTAAACATATGCAGGTGCGCAAACATAGACACACACACTTAGATACCCTCACACACATTTCACCTCACTACCCGCCCCCCCACCCCAGTTTATCATACTGGGGTTCACTGGCCCTGTTTAATTCATTTCTCACTGACTCTCCTTTGCCACCCAGGACATGATGAATTGTACTCCCCACAACTTTGCTCAGAGTACTTAAGGAATGCAAACTAGTTTTAGTGGGACCCGAGCACACATTGAATCATTGTATAAAAATCACATAACATCCAAAAGGCAAATACTCATGATGTCTTGATTAAGTTCTGCTTTGGATTAACAACTTCATTTGTTTTTCTCATTAACAAAGATAACAGAGATTTGCTTATATATTTTTAATCTATATAATTTTTGTAAACGTGCAGTTATCAAAATGTCTTAAAGTATTTTCTCACAAATGATCATTTTGAGGCTTCAAGTTGGATGATGAATTTTGGTTAGGTTCCACTTGAATTCTGTTTAGAATCCTCTTTTGGGAGGGGCACCTGGGTGGCTCAATCAGATGAGTGTCTGATTCTTGATTTTGGTTCATGTAATGATCTCAGGGTCCTGGGATTGAGCCCCGTGTCGGGCTCTGCGCTTAGTGTGGAGTCTGCTGGAGGATTCTCTCTTTCCCTCTCCTTCTGCCCCTGCCCTCACTTTCTCGCTCTCTCTCAAATGGCTAAGTAAATCTTAAAAAAAAAAAAAAAAAGAAATCCTCTTTTGGATTATGCATCACTGTGCAGGGTGATGTGGCGAGCAAAAAAGAACGCATAAGTCTCCAGTGCAGAGGCTCACAGACTACGGGAGCACATGTCTGCAACACCTGCACCATTAATTCCAAAACAGCGTGGCGAATGAGATTCAGGAAGAGGCACAGTCTGGGGAGGAGAAGATTGCTTCCCTCATGTTTGTACTGCCCGAAGTACTGTATCACATGCAGGTGGTGTTTGATGACTTCTTCTGGGTGATGATCATGACAGTGATGATGAAGATGCTGGTGGCAATGAAGAATAATTACATTTTCTCAGATGGCTGAATCTCAGATAGGGAGAAGAGGCTGATCTGGGCCACATGATGAGTTTTGGTGGCCTTGGGACTTGAACTCCCGAGTTTCCTGAGCTGCCAGCTGATCTGAGAAGTCCCACCTCCCTAAGGAATATCTTTGCTTCCCTGGTTTCAATCTCAGGCAGGCTCTGACACAGCTAGAAAATTTGCTGACTGTAATCGGAGAGTCAACCAGCTGTTCTTAAAGCAAGCAGATTGTTATGAGCTCTCCTGGTCAAGTCAGACTCAGTGTTGAAGACGAAGTAGTTCATTTTGTAATAGCTGAGTTGCCTTTTCTTTTTTTCCCACCAAATCCAAAGGCAAAATTAAAGCAATACAACATTTTTGCCAGTTAGATTCTGTTTTGAAAAGATAAATCATGCTCATGTTTGTACCCGAAGACATCTAGTTAGGTGCAAGATGATTTGCAGACTAATTTTGTTCAGGAATCACCTTTTGACAGCGGATCAATATCAATATATATGTTTGCTGTGGGGAGGAGGAAAAAGCACACATCTTGCTTGTCAGGAGAAAACTTGAGTTGCTACTTCTCAAATAGATTATTATGATGATTTTGCATGAGTCAAAAGGTTACATGCAATGACATTTACAAGGCTAACAAACAAAATCTCCATGTTTTGAGGAAGATTTAGTAGTATTCTAAAAACAGTAAAAATTCTAAAAAGTTTACTTTTCCTTTAATTAATTTCACATTGAGTGAGATTGCAGCTTTAAGCCTGTTTGAAACTCCTTACTTCCTGGATTTCTCTCCTCTATGTTTCTTTTTCTAGACAAAGGAGTTTTGGGTCAGGGAAGGAGATCAGAAGGAATATCCAAAGAAGCAGGAGCAGTATCAAGGACACAAAATGACCTTGAGAAGCGTGGGCCACTCACTGATTTATGTAGCTTTGCTGGCAGTGGGGAGAATGTGTGGTAGAATTTTCTGTACACAGGAATCGTTTTCAGTAGAAGCATTTTCCGTGCAAGCTATGGATATGAATGATTGGTGGGGATTTTGTTTAACTTTAGATAAAAATGGAAGCAAGTAAAATAATTTCTATCCATTTTTATTATGAGAGAGGGAATAGTGTTGGTCAATTAAAATATTGAATGTTTTAAATTGAAGGGCCAGGTATAAATAACACAAATTCAAAGGAAGAGATTATGTTCAAAAGGTTCTTAACTCTCTTACTCCTTTGCTCCTTTTTGTTTCAGAGGGCTGCGTGGAATAAGGAAAGAATGAAGGTTTGTAATGTTCCTTTTTCTTTTTTAAGATTTTACTTATTTATTTGAGGGAGAGAGAGAGAGAGAAGGAGGGGGGCGAGGGAGAGGGAGAAGCAAGCGCCCCGCTGTGCAAGGAACTCAACAAAGGGCTAGATTCCAGGACCCTGGGATCACGACCTGAGCCAAAGGCAGATGCTTAACCAAGTAAGCCACCCAGGTGCCCCTATAATGTTTCTTTTTCATGTTTCTTCTCATTTGTTAATTATTTTCACAGATCTGCAAGTTCTGTGAACTAGTTTGTCTTTTTTATTATGCATGCAAAGACATTGCTGTATTATTATTTATTATTTTAAACTGTTTCTTCACTAGTGTCTTGCATCCCTCCTTGTTATCTTCTTGAATACCATTTATGATACACAGGGAGCTTTCTGAAGCTGCCAAGCACTGTGACCTACCAATACTCCATGTCTAACTAGCTTCAGACCTATGTTGTTAACTTCAGCCTAAGGGTGTCCTCTGAAGAGTATGAACACCACAGCATTCTCCAAGCTGTCATCAAATGTGACTCAGCCATCCTGAAAGCAGCCGTGTTACAAACCCTTAAAGGGGTTGAAGATGAACATCGATCCATCCTCAAAAATGACTGGAAATAGAAAAAGCAGCAAAATAAGATCTTGTGGCTTTTATCTCTCATGTCCTTGTAGCTGTGCCTACTCCCAGGTTCTAAAACT
Source organism: Callorhinus ursinus (assembly GCF_003265705.2). Lineage (NCBI taxonomy): Eukaryota > Metazoa > Chordata > Mammalia > Carnivora > Otariidae > Callorhinus > Callorhinus ursinus. The sequence goes on along the minus strand of NW_027399093.1, from coordinate 3,921 downwards.
TGGACGCTTGGGTTCATGTTATCCAAGTTGGCATCCCCCAGAGATGATGGGGTCTAGGGCAAGTGTGTGGCATTTATTCAGAAGATGAAGCACACTCAGTGCACCAGCCCTCTCCTATTTCTATTTTGTGATTTCACAGAGGCCTTTTCTATAACTAGAAACCCCCAGAAACTTCCCGTGGGGATCGGTCAGTTGGTATTTGCCCTGATGCTGAGAAGTTGTCTATTCCCTTTGCTGTCTCCTCTTATGAGATCAGTTGGCCCGAGTGGTTGAGTGGATGAGGCTCTGAAGGTCATTTGGATTCCATAATGGCCCTTAGACTGGAATGGCCACGAGGTGGGGTGGTGGGGGGTGTTGTCCACCAGTTCACCTAATGTAGTTCTGGGGGTTCCAACCGGAGACTATCTGGATTCTCCAAATCACCCCTGTCCTTCATTTACAGAGGTAATTGCAGTGGACTGGGGAGCCACAGGTGATTGCCTTCCTGGCCTCTCATCTACCCTGACTCTTCCCATCATCACATTAATCATAGTTCATGAGGCAATTGTTTAAATGGCAGGGAACATTTGGAATGTGGAGCAGAATGCCTGGGAGAAAGGTTGAAGCGTGGAGAGAAGAATGAAAGAATTCAGAAAGCTCGGTCTCTTCAGGTCAGAGTCATTACATGACTCTTCAGCAAGGATGGCTGGATCTGGCCAAAGGAAGCTGAGCAAATGCCAAGGGGAAGGGCAGGAGGAGACAGAGCCTTCAAGGACAGCTCGAATACCAGACTGAGTCAGAACGGCAACAGCCCCGGAGACACACATGCAGATGTGTGTCTAGTGTAAATTATTTTAAATTATAAATTGATTTTTTTCCCAACGCTGTTTGGCTTCAGTGGCAGTGGTGGTCAGAAGGATGTGTGTAAAACAGATTATAAAGACCTAGAGCAACATTTTTCAGAATGCCTTTCAAGGAACACTAATTCAGTGGGAAGTTAATAGACATTAAGAGAGAAAAAAAGTGATTTTTTATTCAAATAATTTCAGGAAATTCTGGCTTAAACAAAGTTAAACCCCTTAGTGCTTCTCAAAACTTTTAATATAGTTTTATGCAACATGAATCTGTGAAGTTGGTGTATGAGACACAGGATTTCCCCAACTTCTCTGAGCATAAAACTGTTCACAATTTTTTTGCACACAAATAGTCTTCTGGGGAACAGATTTTGGGAAATGTTGGTCCAGCACATGTGATACTGTCTCAGAAGGTAGGCCAAAGGTAGGCACCGCTCTGACTTCTGGATATTTTAGCCAGTGAAAAAGGGGCTAAAGAAAGGCACAAGAATGGTTGTTTATTAACTTCAGCATTTTTCCCAAACCTGAGTCCAGCACTGGTACTGAAAATAAAGCATGAAAGTTATAAGAAAAACACAGTGATATGGTGTTTAAGGGCAATGCTCAACTGTTCTCTATGCCTAAGAAAAGAGATATTAAATGTTAAACCCAGCATTTAGGAATTCTGGGAGGGTAAAGATTGTGGTCCCCTTGTTAAGAGATTATTTATTAGTTGATTTCTGGGAGATATTTTGTAGGAGTTGTGAGGCCTGGGTACATTTAGGGTACAGGGAAGGAGATGGAAAGAGTCAGTGTGGGTGTAAGAAGCCCTAAGGGGCCATTCTTTTAGCTGAAAATACGATTGGTCCTGGTGTTGCTAGAATGCAGGCTCTGGCGGGGGGGAGGGG
>NW_027399093.1:0-2101 GCF_003265705.2 Callorhinus ursinus | reverse complement strand
TTTTTTTTGCCAGTGCTTCAGACTGTGGGATGCTACTTATTCTGTTTATAACTCAGTTTCTTTGTCTAGAGTGGGCATAATACTTTAACCTGTTTTACTTCTCTCTTATAGTTAATGAAGTCATTAATTAATTCAACAAATATTTCTGGAGCCCCTACTTTGTACTGGGCATGTTTCTAGGCTTAGGGGAAATGCCATTGAACAAAACAGCAAAACAGAGTTTAATGTCCTTGTAGAACATTAATAAATAAATCAACCTATAATATAGGTTAAATAAATCAACCTATAATATAATATCATATAGTGATTAGTGGTATGAAGAAAAATAAATCAGCACAGATTAGACAGGTGGTAAGGTCAGGAATGGCGTCTTTGAGGATGTGACATTTGGGTAGAGACTTAAGTCAAGTGAGGGACAGGGCCAATGAATGTCTTGGAGAAGAAAAAGCAGCAGGTATAAAAGCCTGAGGTGTGAATGTGTTTGCCAGGATAAGAAAACTCTAACAACAAACAACAACAGCATCCACCATATTTTAGTGGTTTAATACAATAAAACCTGATCTTTCATCTCCAGCAGTGTCTAGCAGGCATCAGTGGCTGTGGGAGTTCTGTTCCCCCTTAGTCAGGCTGAGGGGGCTCTCCTGGTTCTAACCATGGCTCCCAAAGTTGCCATGGGATCACCTCTAGCCCACTGTGAGGAGGGTGCTGAAAGTTGGTGCAGGGAATCAGGGACACCAAATCAAAACCACAATGAGACACCACCACACGCCAGTCAGAATGGCTAAAATTAACAAGTTAGGAAAATACAGATGTTGGCAAGGATTCGGAGAAAGGGGACGCTTCCTACACTGTTGGTGGGAAAGCAAGCTGGTGCAGCCACTCTGGAAAACTCTGGAAAATGGAGGTTCCTCAAGATGTTAAAAATAGAGCTACCCTACGACCCAGCAATTGCACTACTGGGTATTTACCCCAGAGATACAAATGTAGTGATCCGAAGGGGCACCTGCACCCCAATGTTTATAGCAGCAATGTCCACAATAACCAAACTCTGGAAAGAGCCCCCATAGGGAAAAATAAAATAAGATGAAAACAGAGAGGGAGGCAAACCATAAGAGACTCTTAAATCTAGGGAACAAACTGAGGGTTGCTGGAGGAGAGGTGGGGGGGTGGGGTAACCTGTTGATGGGCATTAAGGAGGGCACTTGAAGGAATGAGGACTGGGTGTTGTATGCAACTGATGAATTACTGAATTCTCTTTCTGAAACTAATAATACAGTATATGTTAATTAAATTGAATTTAAATTAAAAAAAAAAAAAAGAAAGTGGGTGCAGAGAGAATTACATGAGTGGCTTCAGAGACCAGGTTTGGAGGTGGCATGATCACTCCTCTAATGTTCCCTTGGTCAGAGCTTGTACCCACAGTCTCACTCGCTTGTGACTGGGATTTGTAACCTAGCTGTGCCCTGGGAGAAGAGGAGAAAGGGGGGTGTTGGTGAGTCCCAGCATTCTCTGCTACAGCGTGAGTTACTTCAGGAAGGTCAGTTTTGTTGGAACACACTGGATGGGGTGGTAGTTGTGAGAGAAAGTTGTTGAAAGAATCAAGTAAAAGGATAAAGTCTGGAAAAATAAGAAATAGTGCTGTATTTCACTGAATTCTTAACTGTAAGCTACTGTATTTTGTGTAGTGCTAATAAAGAAAATTTTCTTTGAATTAAGTAATTGTACGGCCTTTTTGTCACTTAGAATTTTCATTTAAAACTTACCAAAAGAATTATTTTAAGCTTATTTAGACATTTTAAAATTATAAAATCGTACCTCATTTTTGTGCAGCCAATAGAAAGGAAAATAAAAGCAAAGTAAATTGGTTAATGTGTTCCTAAAACCTATTCACACTGAGAGTCTAAATTTCCTGAATCGTTTTTTAGGTCTGTCATCAGCATCCATGGTTTTCAATTTGCTGCTGTCTTCTATGCCATCAGGAGCTTTCTTTTCTTTTTTTTTTTAATTTTTTAATTGTTATGTTAATCACCATATATTACATCATTAGTTTTTGATGTAGTGTTCCATGATTCATTGTTTGTTCATAACACCCAGTGCTCCA
>NW_027399092.1:0-8831 GCF_003265705.2 Callorhinus ursinus | reverse complement strand
CCCTTGTCGGTCCGGGCTAAGCAAGCTGCTCGGGTTTGATCTCAGGAGCTTTTGTTCCGTGCAAGCTCTCGGTACAGCTTTGGAGGACCAGGGCAAAAATGATGGCCTCCCAATCTCCACCCGGAGTAGCTGAGAACTCGGGGCCCCGCTCCTCAGTGTGCCCCCAGAGAAAAGCAGTCACTCCCGTGTCCCCGGTCTCCGGCTGCACTCCTTCCTCCCCCGGCCTGTGACCGAGCATTGCTATCTCTGGCACCCGACCCCGTGTGGAGTCTCCAAACCCAGCAGATCCCAGCGGTGCGTTCCTGCGCCACTCCTCCCCGGGAAGGAAGGGGAGTCTCCCCAGCTCTGCCGCTTCTTGGGTCCCTGCTGGAGGAGCAGTGGCCCAACTGGGCCGCTGATCACAGTTTATGGCAACCCTGAGCTGAAAGCCCGTGCCTCGGCTCTGTCTCTGTAGCCGGCTTCCCTGCTCTGATACCTGGGAGCTCTGCCGCACTCAGGCACACCCGGTCTTTCTGTGACCCCAAGGGTCCTGAGACTACACTGTCCTGGGAGGATTCCACCCCCTGCTTAGCCACTGCAGCGACGTCCCTCAGCCGAGCCAACTTCTATAAGGTCCGATTTTGTGCTCCGTGGCTCTATCACTTGCCAGAAGCGGCCGGTGGAGGCCCCTCCCCCGCCGTCTATCTTCCGGAATATCGCCTTGGATTCACTTCTCCGCACGTCCTAACTTCCAGTAAGTGGTCGCCTCTCTGTTCAGAGAGTTGTTGCTACTCTCCTTTTCGATCTCCTGTTGAGTTCGTAGGTGTTCAGAATGGTTTGATCCCTATTCAGCTGAATTCCTGAGACCAGACGAAATCTAGGTCTCCTACTCCTCCGCCATCTTGCTCCTCCCCCCGTATTTACCCTTATTTTTGTAAATATATGTTTTTCTTTCTTTAAAATTTTGAGAGACAGTTTCTTCTAACAGACCAAAATACGCCCAAAATCTAGTGTGTGGCACTGATCTATTCACCAGCCTGATCATATTTGATCATTTTCGTATTTTTTATCTTTACCTTTTTCTTTTTTTTTTTCTTTTTTTATGAATTTAATGCTGTTGTATTGCCTGTAAGGTGACTGTTACTGTATATTGTCTCTGTTCCTTTCTGGTCTATGTTACTTTTAGGCTATCTCTTTGCTTAGAGGACCCCTCTCAATATTTCTTGTAGGGCTGGTTTCATATTTGCAAATTCTTTTAGTTTTGTTTTTCCTGGAAGCCCTTTATCTCTCCTTCTATTTTCAATGACAACCCAGCTGAGCTGGATATATTATTCTTGGCTGCATAATTTTCTCATTTAGTGCTCTGAATATATCATGCCAGTCCATGCCTGGCCTGCCAGGTCTCTGTGGATAGGTTTATTGCCAATCTAATTTTTCTACCATTGTAGGTTACAGATCTCTTCTCCTGAGCTGCTTTCAGCATTTTCTCTTTGTCTCTGAGACTCATTAAGTTTTACTATTAGATGTTGGGCTGTTGACCTATTTTACTGATTTCTCTGTGCCTCCTGGATTTTTGATGCCTGTTCTCTTCCCCAAATTATGGAAATTCTCTGCTCTAATTTGCTCCAATATACCTTTTGCCCCTCTCTCTCTCTCTTCTTCTTCTTCTTCTGGGATCCCAATTATTCTAATATTGTTTTGTCTTATGGTATCACTTATCTCTTGAATTCTGCCCTTGCAATCCGATATTTGCTTTTCTCTCTTTTTCTCAGCTACTTTATTCTGCATCATTTGGTCTTCTATATCATTAAGGCTCTCTTCTGCCTTATTTATCCCAGCAGTTAGAGCCTCCATTTTTTATTGCCCCTCATTAATAGCCTTTTTGATTTCAACTTGGTTAGATTTTAGTTCTTTTATGTCCCCAGAAATGGTTTCTCCAGTATCTTCCATGCTTTTTTGAAGCCCAGCTAGTGTCTTTATAATCATCATTCTGAACTCTAGTTCCAGCATCTTACTAATGTCCGTATTGATTAGGTCCCTGGCAGTCGGTACTGCCTCTTGTTCTTTTTTTTGAGGTGATTTTTTTCTGTCTTGTCATTTTGTCTAGAGGAGAATAGATGAATGAGAGATCAAAATGCTAATAGGGTAAAAACGGCCCCAGAAAAATATACAATAAACAAATCAGAAGAGACCCAAAACCAGGGGAAGAAAAAGGGAAAGAAAGAAAAAAGAAAAAAAGAAAAAGAAAAAAGGATATGATCAAATATGATCAGGCTGGTGAATAGATCAGTGCCACACACTAGATTTTGGGCGTATTTTGGTCTGTTAGAAGAGACTACCTCCCACAATTTTAAAGAAAGAAAAACATATATATATTTATATATATATAACATATATATATCATATATATAACATATATATGTTATATAACATATATATAAATATATATAAATATATATAAAACATATATATAACATATAACATATATATGTTATATATGTTATATATATATAAGTGTGTGTGTGTGTATATATATATATATATATATATATATATATATATCTCTCCTTGGATTCATTTCTCTGCATGTCCTACCTTCCAGAAAGTGGTTGCTTTTGTGTTCAGAGAGTTGCTGCTATCTTTTCTTCGATCTCCTGGTGAGTTCATAGGTGTTCAGAATGGTGTGATACCTATCTAGCTGAATTCCTGGGACCGGATGAAATTTATTTCTCCTACTCCTCTGCCATCTTGCTCCTCCTCTCGTTAATAGTTTTTCTGATTTAAAGCCCATTGTAGTCCTCAGATAAAGATCCTATTAAATTAGACATAAATGAGATGATAAACTTTATTCCAGATTTTACATAGAAAAGAATTAACCAAATACGATGTTTAATTTTATGTGTCAACTTGACTGGCTCATGAAGTTCCTAGATATTTGGCTAAATATTATTTCTGAGTGTGCGTGTATGTTTCCAGATGAAATTACCATTTGAATTGGTGGACTCAGTAATGCAGTTTACACCTCCCAATATGGTGGTGTATCATCCAATCTGTCGAGGACCTAAATAGAACAAAAAGGTGGAGAAAGGATGAATTTCACCCTTTCTGCCTGATGGCTTGAGCTGGAGCATTGATCTTCTCCACCCCTCAGCACTCTTGGTTCTTAGGCCTTTAGACCTGAATTGGAATCTACATCATTGGTTCTCTATTTGGGGGGGGGGGGGCTTTGGTCTCAGATTGAATTATACCACCAGCTTTCCTGGGTCTCCAGCTTTGAGATGGCAGATAATGGGACTTCTCAGCCTCCATAATTGTGGGAGCCAATTTCTTACAATAAATCTTATTAATATAATATATATATATAAGTAAACATATATTTGGTTCTGTTTCTCTAGAGGACATTGATTAATAAACCCAGTATCACATTGATGGTAATAAATGATTTAGTTCAGAAGGTTTTATTATTTTTTAAAATAGTTTTTATTAATTATGTTTTTATTGGAGTTTTAAATGGTCAAAATGTTGCTTTTAACATGAAATTCAAATAAAACTTTATCCTTTCCCTAAGGTTGGTTAGAAGGCATGAAGCTGGGCTCCCCTTCACATTGCTGGATGTCCAATTAGCATAGCCAGCTGCCAATAAGGGTCAAGAGTTAAGGCACACAAAGGACCTCCACTTCTGACCATGACAGAATAACTAGTATTAGTCTTGCCCTCCTGCCAAAACTATTATAAAGTTGGACAAAATATAAGAAGCAACTGTTTTAAGACTCTGAAAACATACAGTGCAGAACTGTGGTCATTGAGAAAAGGGAAACTCACAAGATGAGTCCAAAGATTACCCCAGCATTTTTTCTGAGGTCCCTTTCTTGCTGCAATGCAGCTAGATGGGACTGAAGTAAAAGAAGTGATCTCACTTAGCTGAGGATGCAGAGATCAGAGTTACGGACTATTGGAGTGGCTGGAATTTGTGAGGGAGGGAAGAGGGAACTGAGCAGATGGGGGCCAAGGAAGTCTGCATGGGTCCTTGGCAGGTGCTGGGCTCTTAGCTACACGGATATTTGGCCCTATCATGACAGCCCTTCTAAACTTCCCAGCCAACTCTCAGTGGCTGTCTGGGTTCCTCCACAGGGCAGGCTGTGCTGAGACCTTCCATCCTTCACAGAAGCCTAACTCAGGTCCTCTCCATTCTGCTTCACCACACTACTATCTAGTTTGTAGCAATGCTTCCTGAGAGGTGATCTCTGATGGTCCCATAGTCTTTCTGTTATGCTCCTCTTTACCAAAGTAATGTCAGCTATTAATTTCTTTTAAGAGACCATCTGTTACCATCTTGCCTAAAAAAGCATTTCTGTGCACTTACCCTGTTTTGTTTGTCTTCATTGTACTTATCATTACCTGACATTGTTTTATATATTTACATTTTTTCGTTTATTGTCTATTTACCCAACTAGAATTAAGTTCTCTGAGTGTAGATTTTTTTTATAGCTCCCAGTGTTACAGTTGAGCCAAAACAGACATTGAGAAGTTGCTCAATACATGAAGAAATGTCTTTATTGCTTAAGTCAGTTTTATTTGAATTTTTAATTTCTTTTCATAAAAAGAATTATCATTGAAGCAATGAACATAAACTAGGCAGGGAAGACACTAATCTTCAAACAAAATGGTGGGTTTAGATTTTGGTAGTGAGGGGTCTCTTGTCTAATTTTACACACCAGATGTATTTGAGTCTTAGCTCTAGCCAAGCTCTGAAATCTCCCTCTCTCCTTCTCCAACACAGAATCATAGGATCTTAGTACCAGAAAGAAGTTGGAAATCATAATCAGTCTTTTATGACAGAAGATGAAACCAAAGTGTTGTGATTTCAAGCAGTATACCCAGAATTCCATATGTTGTGGTAGGACTGGGACAGTTCTTCCTTCTATAGCAACTGGGCTTGACATTCCTCCTATAGAAGTGATCTAGCTGAAAGTCTTCAGTTGTTAATTCTATACCAGACTCCTGCAATCAGCCTAACTGCCTTCTGAGCATGTGAGAGAAGTATGGTGAAGCACAGAGCCTGTCTAGTGAGAATCTGACTTACATTTTCCAACAGGAGGTCAAGGCCTGCTGGAGGGAAGACCACCACCTGCCAAGCATTCTCTTTGACCTCTGTGTCCAACTGCTTTCTCTCATCCAGTTAATCTGTTTTGTGGATGGGCATGCATGGCTTCAAATGGGATATTTCTAAATTTCCTGACATCTCTTGCATTTCTTAGCCCAAAGAATGAATCATATTACTGGGATAATGAACCATTTAATGACTTGAGTGTTGATTTATCAGACCGTGCTGGAGAGACCAATTTAAAAATATAAAGCCGTAAGTCACCTAAGTCATGGTGTCTGGTAGGCAGAACAGCCTGGCTCCCTGGCTGAAGATTGCTGTGTTAATCACGATGATACTGGGCCTGGAAGGTGGTGCAAGGACTTAGGTGTTTGGTGCTCTTCCCCTGGTGAACCCACTCATCTAAGCAGCAATCATTATTATTCTTTACCACGTGCTGGGGACTGGATAGAGAAAATAACCTAAAAAGTCAGAATGTCTTCTCATTAGCTGAGGGCTTAAGCCTGGATCTCCTGGGATCCTTGGGGAAGAAGGAAAGCTAGGAAAGAATTGCGGGTGCTCCAAGCAGCTGGGATCTGCCAATGAGGCATCTCTGGTATTTTGTATACAAAGCAGTCCTGACATTTGTTAATCCCCATGACTATGCATGGGTTATACATATGGCTATGCAAACAAGCTCCCAGCCCAGATATCACAAACTGAGAGTATCCACATTCCACCAGGGGGGTGTGAGCTCTTTTATTTTCTTATATAAGGAACCTCTTCTGAAGAAAAAAACCTAGGGAAATTCTTGAACTTTGATAGCTAATGCAGGTGCCAAGTGCTTATTATGTGTATTGATGGGTCAGGTATTATTATAGTTAATGATTAATGAGGGGGAAACTGAAACTCCAGAGTTTATGCAGAATTCCCTTGGCCACATAGCTCAGAGGGGGTGGAATTAGGATTTAATTTAAGACAATATGACTCTAGAAACTGACTTAACCACCATATTGGCTGCCCACCTTCCTAGGAAAGGAGTTCCATTCAAAGGGAACAAATCATGTCTGCTTTTCTAACAGAAATAATGTTAAAGAAGCTGTGTTGGTGTCCTGATCCACTTTTAAAAAGAGAAACAGCCACAACATTTCTAGTCAAAGATTAAAAGGTGAGGAAATAAGTGAAAGGGAAGTATTAGCAAGCCCCTATTATGAGTCAGACACTGTTAAACACTTCAAATGCATTATGTCATTCATATGAGAGATTTTTCTTTATTTTTTAAATTTTATTTTATTTTATTACGTTATGTTAGTCACCATACAATACATCATCAGTTTTTGATGTCATGATCCACGATTCATTGTTTTCATATAACACCCAGTGCTCCATGCAGTATGTGCCCTCCTAAATATATGATACTGAAAGCTGTGGGATTAAATGAGATGATGGAATGCAATTGTGTAGATAGGATCCAGAATAAAGCTGAAATATTTTAGGTCTGGAGAAGTAGAAGATCCAGCAAAGGAGACTGAGACAAATGGCCTGGGGTAGGAGGAGAATCAGCTAAGAATGGTGTCAGGGAGTAGAGCTCTCCAAGAATGAAAAAGTGGCCTACTGTTAAATGTTGCTAATAGATCAAACAAGGTGAAGTCTGAAATGTGTGCACTGGAAGCAGCAACGTGAAAGTAATTGGGGACCTTGGCAACTGTAGTGTTCCAGAGAGAAGCCAGATTGAAAAGTGGGGACTGAGGGTGGGAGAGTGGTGCTCATCAGGGAGAGGCATCTGTTTTTATTTTTATTTATTTATTTGTTATCAGTTCTAGCAATTGTGGGTGGTCTTTTGGGTTTTCTTTTCTTTTTTTTCATTTAAGATTTTATTTATTTATTGGACAGAGAGAGAGAAGGAACACAGCAGGGGGAGTGGGAGAGGGAGAAGCAGGCTTCCCGCGAAGCAGGAAGCCCAATGCGGGGCTTGAACCCAGGACGCTGGGATCATGACCTGAGCCAAAGGGAGACGCTTAACTGACTGAGCCAGCCAGGTGCCCAAGGCATCTGTTTTTTGTTTTTTTTTTAAAGGAATCTTATTGTTTTTGTTTGTTTATTTTTTGTTTTTTTGAAGATTTTATTTATTTTTGACAGAGAGAGAGAGAGCACAAGCAGGGGGAAAGCAGAGAGAGAGGGAGAAACAGACTCCCCGCCGAGCAGGGAGCCCGATGCGGGGCTCGATCCCAGGACCCCGAGATCATGACCTGAGCTGAAGGCAGACGCTCAACGACTGAGCCACCCAGGCGCCCCTTAGGCATCTGTTTTTTAAAAAAATTTCCTGGGTATTATTCATTCTTGGGAAGCTCTACTCCCTGACACTATGCTTTTTGTTGATGTTGTTTCAAAATTTTTATTTATTTATTTATTTATTATTATTTTTTTATTGCTATGTTAATCACCATACATTACATCACTAATTTTTGATGTAGTGTTTCATGATTCATTGTTTGTGCATAACATTCAGTGCTCCACGCAGAATGTGCCCTCTTTAATACCCATCACCAGGCTAACCCATCCCCTCACCCACCTCGCCTCTAGAACCCTCAGTTTGGGGGGGGCGGAGCAAGTTGGCGGAGGAGTAGGAGACCTAGATTTTGTCTGGTCTCAGGAATTCAGCTGAATAGGGATCAAACCATTCTGAACACCTACGAACTCAACAGGAGATCAAAGAGGAGAGTAGCAACAACTCTCTGAACAGAGAAGCGACCACTTACTGGAAGGTAGGACATACGGAGAAGTGAATCCGAGGCGATATTCGGGAGGATAGACCGCGGGGGAGGGGCCTCCGCCAGCCGCTTCTGGCAAGTGATAGAGTCGCGGAGCACAAAATCGTAACTGTTAGAAGTCGGCTCCGCTAAGGGATGTCGCTGCAGTGGCTAAGCAGGGGGTGGAATCCTCCCGGGACAGTGTGGTCTCAGAACCCTTGGGGTCACAGAAGGACCGGAGGAGCCTGAGTGCGCCAGAGCTCCCAGGTATCGGAGCAGGGAAGCCGGCTGCAGAGACGGAGCTGAGGCGCGGGCTCTCAGCTTGGGGTTCCCATAAACTGTGATCCGCGGCCCAGTCGGGCCACTGCTCCTCCAGCAGGGACCCAACAGGCGGCAGATTCGGGGAGACTCCCCTTCCTTCCCGGGGAGGAGCGGCCAGGAGCGCACCACAGGGATCTGCTGGGTTTGGAGACTCCGTGCAGGGTCGGGTGCCAGAGATAGCAACGCACGGTCACAGCCCGGGTGAGCACGCAGTGCGGCCGGAGACAGGGGACAAGGGAGTGACTGCTTTTCTCTGGGGGCACACTGAGGAGCGGGGCCCCGAGTTCTCAGCTCCTCCGGGTGGAGATTGGGAGGCCACCATTTTTACCCTGGTCCTCCAAGGCTGTACGGAGAGCTTGCATGGAACAAAAGCTCCTGAGATCAAACCCGAGCAGCTTGCTTAGCCCGGACCGACAAGGGCGGGGCAATTCAGCCTCCGGCAAAGACATTTGGAAACCACAGCAACAGGCCCATCCGCCAGAAGATCAGCACGAACAGCCAGCAACCCAAGACCAAGTTTACCAGTCCAGGAGAACGGGAGAACTCCAGCGCTAAGGGAATAATGCACATAGAATTCATGGCTTTTTTTTACCATGATTCATTAGTTCATCAAAGTTAATTTTTGTTAACTGTTTTTTTTTCTTTTTCCCTTTTTCAATCAACATCTTATCAATCTCTTTTTTTAAAAAAACATTTTT
>NW_027399091.1:0-8835 GCF_003265705.2 Callorhinus ursinus | reverse complement strand
TTGAGACCTGATTTGTGACCTAGGATGTGATCAATTCTGGAGAATGTTCCATGGGCACTAGAGAAGAATGTGTATTCCGTTGCTTTGGGATGGAATGTTCTGAATATGTCTGTGAAGTCCATTTGGTCCAGTGTGTCATTTAAAGTCTTTATTTCCTTGTTGATCTTTTGCTTAGATGATCTGTCCATTTCAGTCAGGGGGGTGTTAAAGTCCCCCACTATTATTGTATTGTTGTCAATGTGTTTCTTTGCTTTTGTTATTAATTGCCTTATATAATTGGCTGCTCCCATGTTCGGGGCATAGATATTTACAATTGTTAGATCTTCTTGTTGGATAGACCCTTTAAGTAGGATATAGTGTCCTTCCTCATCTCTTATTACAGTCTTTGTTTTAAAATCTAGTTTGTCTGATATAAGGATTGCCACCCCAGCTTTCTTTTGGAGTCCATGAGCATGGTAAATGGTTTTCCACCCCCTCACTTTCAATCTGGGGGTGTCTTTGGGTCTAAAATGAGTCTCTTGCAGACAGCATATGGATGGGTCTTGTTTTTTAATCCAATCTGATAGCCTGTGTCTTTTGATTGGGGCATTGAGCCCATTTACATTCAGGGTAACTATTGAAAGGTATGAATTTAGTGCCATTGTATTGCCTGTAAGGTGACTGTTACTGTATGTTGTCTGTGTTCCTTTCTGATCTTTGCTGCTTTTAGGCTCTCTCTTTGCTTAGAGGACCCCTTTCAATATTTCTTGGAGGGCTGGTTTCATGTTTGCAAATTCCTTTAGTTTTTGTTTGTTCTGGAAGCTTTTTATCTCTCCTTCTATTTTCAATGACAGCCTAGCTGGATATTTTTCTTGTATTCTTGGCTGCATATTTTTCTCGTTTAGTGCTCTGAAGATATCTTGCCAGTCCTTTCTGGCCTGCCAGGTCTTTGTGGATAGGTCTGTTGCCAATCTAATATTTTTACCATTGTAGGTTACATATCTCTTCTCCCGAGGGGCTTTCAGGATTTTCTCTTTGTCTCTGAGACGCGTAAGTTTTACTATTAGATGTTGGGGTGTTGACCTATTTTTATTGATTTTGAGAGGGGTTCTCTGTGCCTCCTGGATTTTGATGCCTGTTTCCTTCCTCACATTAGGGAAGTTCTCTGCTATTATTTGCTCCAATATACCTTCTGCCCCTCTCTCTCTTTCTTCTTCTTCTGGGATCCCAATTATTCTAATGTTGTTTCGTCTTATCAAATCACTTATCTCTCGAATTCTGCCCTCGTGATCCTGTATCCTTGGGTCTTCTTCATCTCAGTAAATGCTACCCCCATCCAGCCAAACACCCCCCTAGCATCTGAGATTCTTCTCTCTTCCCTCGTCCCTTCAATCCATCAGCAAACCTAACCTGACCACTTTCCACCATCTTTGTGGCCTCGCCTTCGTCTCGACAACCACCAGCCCACAGGGAGCTGGCGGTTGGGGGGGGGCGGATTAGGAAAGCTCCTTCAGTAAGGCTTCTGGAGTACCCGGTGATAGAATGTCAGAGCACAGTGACTTCTCTCCCTGAACGAAAGGAGACTCGGGATAACAAATCTGTTGAGGGTGAAACCAGAACTATGAACTGAAGGAGCAGAGTGGGGACATTCCTAAGAAGAGGGATGGAACTTTCCATTTCCTAAAAATGGAAAGTTGCCCTTTTATGACCTCACAGGGGCCACACGCTCCCCCCCCCCCACCTGTACGCAAGTGGGACTGTGTGCTATGCTAGACCACAGCCCATAATTACCCATAATGACTTCACGGGTCTCAGCCCAGGTAGGATCCCAGACATATCAAGATAATGGCTTTTCTTCCCTTTTTTTTTTTCTAAGATTTTATTTATTTATTCATGAGAGACAGAGAGAGAGAGAGAGGCAGAGGGAGAAGCAGGCTCCCAAAGAGCAGGGAGCCCGATGCGGGACCCGATCCCAGGACTCTGGGATCATGACCTGAGCTGAAGGCAGACGCTTAACCATCTGAGCCACCCAAGCACCCCTTTTCTTCCCTTTTTATTCTGAGTGTGTTAGCTCCCCGCATGACTTGAAAGGTGCTTATTAACACAAGTGCCTTTGACAATTGGGTTGGTCCTGGCTTCATTAAGTGCTGATCAGCTTCCTGCTTCTGGGTCCAGATGAGAAAATGAGCCAAAAACTGGATTCTCCTTTAAATGAGCCTCTGGGATGCAGACAGGGCAGCAGAGGGTGCTACCCTCTTGGGCTCCTGGGTTGAACTAAGGGAAGAGGGAGGCAGGAGGTAGGTCCCTGTGGGGCAACAGGAAGAGATCTTTCTCCCAATCATGCCGCCCACAAACTCAGCCTCGATTTCCTTATCTCTTATATGGGGCTTAGAGCAGAGCATGTCAGAGCTAGAAGTGACCTCGGGTGTATCAATGCCTACACCTTTATCCTACAGAGAAGATACAGCTATGGAGGCCCAGAGAGGGGATGGAACTTGCCTGAGGTCACACAGCTGTGCCAAAACCATGCTCAGAATCCAGGTCACTTTTGGTTACTCCAGGCTCAGTGATCCCCGATCTCACCTTGCAGGATCGTCTCAACTACCAGAACGTGGAAGAGAGAAGAGAGAACGTTGTGAAAATTGAGTCCCACCATGCATCCTGTCCGGGAGTGGGATTGGGGATAGGAAAGGCAGGCTCCTGAGGTCCTGGGTTCCAGCCTCATGCACCAGGCCTGTGAGGCCTCCCGAGGACCTTGAGAAACAAAGCCCGGTCAAGCTGCACTTTCGTGCCTGTCCGCCACCTTCCTCCTCTGTGTCCCGCAACATCACTGTCCGGGAGGCAAGGGTGCTCCCTGAGTCCAGCCGGGCACCAGCCTCAGTCTGCGTATGCAAGTCACTCGGCCTGCTTCCTGGCTTACTGAACGATGTAGCCCTCCTCCTCCAACCCACCCCCAGACCTTTGACAACAGTGACCTTTAGATAGGCCCGGCCCGGGCTTGGGAACATTTCCTTACCGTTCCTGCCGCCCTCTCCACCGTTCAGAGCCCAGAATGCCATGGAGAAGGCTCATCTGCAGGTAGTTTTCCCTGGGCTGTGGCTCCTAGTAACTGACCCCACCTGGGTCCTAATTCAGGAACAGGTCCCGCGCTCAGCCCAGCCGGGGACTCCGATCCATGCTGGGGGCTCGCCCATCTCTCCCTGCTGAGCATTTGCTGAATAGTTACCATCCAATAACTGATGGCAGTCCCGGGGCTGGACAGCCCCCCAGGAGGTCATTTTGTCCTCTCCCCTGCCCTCAGGCTGGTGCACAGCTCCTCTGGTGTAGACAGATGCAGCTCAGCCTCACCCCATCCGCATCCCTCACTCCTACCCAGGGAATGAAGGCCTGGAGGGGTCTTCATCAGACCATAGACACGTTCGTGTGGACTACCTGGAAGGCCCTGGCTGTCGTAGAAGCCTCAGAGGAACAGCCCAGGGAGAGAGCCCAGGTGGGGGGAGGCTGTCAGGAGAGGGAAGGTCCTTACGTGCCGGGCCCCAGAGGATGAAGCCTCCTGCTGTGTGGGGCTCAGGAGAGTCCAGCTGAGATGAGGGGAATCCTGCCTCCTCTCCATCTCATTTGTCTGTGGGCTCTGCAGCCCCAAAAGGCCAGCATCCTCTTCTCTCCCCGCCCCCCTGGGCCCCACCTGCAGAAAGCTCAAGTCTGGCACCCCCTCCCTACAACCTGCCCTCCTTCTGCTCCCCTAGGTGTCTCCCAACCCTCCTGGCCCCTCAAGGGTCCGTTTCCTTCCTGTGGCCTGATCCATGCTCTCTCCCTAGTGGCACAGCCAACCCTGGGGGGCGGTCAGCCGGCATCCTGAGCCTGTGCCTGCCGCTGGCTGGCTGGCTCCCTCCCTCATTTCCTGTGCTGAGAGCCAGAAGAAGCTGAGAAGCTACTGGATCCCTCCATCCAGGCCCCTCCGTGCTCACCACCCTCTCAGGCTGGATCTTCTTCCACGGGTCTGGCTCGACTCTCTCCTGATGCAGTTTATTTATTTTCAAAGATTTTGTTATTTATTTATTTATTTATTTGTGAGGGAGAGAGTGAGTGAGAGAGTGCACAAGCTGGGGGAGCAGAGAGAGAGGGAGAAGCAGACTCCCCGCTGAGCAGGGAGCCCAATGTGGGGCTCTATCCCAGGACCCTGGGATCATGACCTGAGCCTAAGGTAGATGCTTAACCGACTGAGCCACCCAGGCGCCCCTCTACTGATGCAGTTTAAATCTGCACCCTTCTCCTTGCCTCCAGGATAATTGCAGGCCTTTCTCACATGGAAACAGCTTCCTTCCTTTGCTCTGAAATTCCGAGATGAAAGGACTTGCTGGGTCGCAGGGCTTTGTCACAGCTGGGGGTCTGGGCCCCGGATCCTCGGATCCTCTCCCGCCCAGCACAGCCCAGAAGAAAACCAGGTGCACACCGCTATGTCACAGGTCCTGCTTTCCCACAACTGCGCATCCATGACTCAGCTCCCAGTTCTGCCGCCCCTGGGAAGCTGGGGAGATCTCTGTGGATTCCTGCGCCAGACGCAGCTGAGACCAGAGAAGCATGCTCAGCTGGGTTCTCAGCTCTGCCCTCTGGTGCCCTGCGAGGGGCTCCCAGCCTCTGTGTGCTCCTGCGCAAGCTGAGAAGGAGGAGTCCATCTCCCGGGGCTGCAGAAGATGGAGGCGGAAGCTCAGTGTGCTCCACAAGAAAGCCCAGACCCTCAGGTTACGACCCAACTCCCGCACGACTGGATTTCTGGCTCAGAACTCAATCCTCACCAACTGTGCCAGGTGTGGAGGGAAGTGGGTCCTTTAGCCCCAGGACCTCAAGGAGGGCTCCTTCCTGCTTCCCAACCTGCCATGAGCCCTTCCCACTACCGCCTCTGCCTGGTGAACTCTGACCCTTCCAATCTTAGCTTAACTGGTCCCCAGCTTGGGGACTTATGCCACTTTTAAATGGAATCCAGGGGGTTAGGTTAGGGATGCTCTTAGAGGAGCAGGTAGGGACAAGCCTTATCAAAAATACCGGGGAGCTCAGTCGTTAAGCGTCTGCCTTCAGCTCAGGTCCTGATCCCAGGGTCCTGGGATCGAGCCCCACATCGGGCTCCCTGCTCGGCGGGAAGCCTGCTTCTCCCTCTCCCACTTCCCCTGCTTGTGTTCCCTCTCTCGCTGTGTCTCTCTGTCAAATAAATAAATAAAATCATAAAAAAAAAAATACGGGGAAATGTTCGACATAAGCCAGTTGGGGACCAGGTTGCTCATAGAGACAGTGTCCAGACCATTGGGTGATTGTCCTCCTGTGGGCCTGGACTCCATTGCCTGCGGGTGGTGCCAAACCCCAGACATGCATGTTCTCAGGACTGCTGAGGAGGCTGGGAACCAGGGCCCTGCCCACATCTAGACCTGGGCTGGTCTGAGGGCTTGCACAGGATCTGCACCATCCCATATTCCTCACAGCCTGAAAAGGGACTGGCACCCACACAGACTGTTGCTCACTCTGGGGCTGTGCCTGGCAGGAGCTGACCAATATGTGAGCCTTCCAGCCGCTGGAGCTGTCCAGAAACTGAAGGGCCGCTGTGTGAGGTGACAAGCCTGTCACTGTCATAACACTATCACACAGCCAATGCCGCATTAGCTGGGTCAGATGCTGAGCGTATGGCTTTATTGGGAGGGTGGCCTGGCACAATCGGATGCCTTCTGAGGTTCCCTTAATCTGATGATTCTATAAAATGTAAACTTAAAAAAAAAGATGTATTTATTTATTTTAGGGAGAAAGGGGAGGGGCAGAGGGAGAGCAAGAGAGAATCTCAAGCAGACTCCATGCCAAGCACAGAGGCTGGCACGGGGCTCGATCCCATGATCCTGAGATCACGACCTGAGCCGAAATCAAGAGTTGGACGCTTAACCAACTGAGCCACCCAGGTGCCGCTAAAATGTAAAATTGTAACACTGCTTAATTTCAATCTCTGTCCCAACTTGGGATGCCCAAGAAGCCAGGTCCAAGATGGAGGTGAGCTCATAGGACATATGTGAGGGAGTCCTCTCGGGATTAGCACCTGTGGAAGAGAGGGGTTGGAGGCGGGACTGGGGGTGGGGAGAGGTGCACGGCAGTGTGAGTAACGGCCCTGCGCATCCGGCCAGGAGCACAGGAGCTCAGATGACCTTCAAGGTTGACCCACATCGAGGTGAGCGTGGTGGCCTTTACCTCATGTTGATCACTGGGTGCGGGCTGGCCTGGGAAGGCAGTGTGACCTAGTGAAGGTGTCTGAGAGGGGCTGGTACCTGAGGCTGAGTGCTGGCAGCAATCCCACCTGCCGGGGAGCAGGTCCCACCGAGAGGGGGTCTGGGCCACAGCACCTCACGGCATCTCCCACTGTTCCTCCCTTGACATTGCAGGCAGCAAGGAGCCAGCTGTTTCCACATCCCTGCCCTCGAGCTGCTCCTGAGGAGTGAGGGCCAGTGTCCCGGAGGGAGCGGTCCTGCCCCTCCTTTCTCCGCCTCCTCTGAGAGAAGTTCTGGCCGGAGTGCTGGGTGGGAAGGTATAGGGGCAGGAGGCTGTTCAGGGACCAGGGGCACTTCAGTTGCCAGCAATTAGATCCCAGAGAAACCAGCTCATTCCCATTCCCACCATGCAGGGGCCCTAATTAAAATTGAAACTCGTGTTTCCTTTTTTCTTTTTAAAATTTCCATGACAGGTAATCAACTTCTCCTTTCTGTGGGTAAGCGATTAATTAATGCTCTGTTAATGATCATGGAGTTCAGAGTGCTGTGATTTGCTTGGGAGTTTGTTTCTTTTATTTCCTTCCACTTTCCAAAGGAGTGATGCATGGGGGGGGCAAGGGGGAGAAAGGAAAGATGTTATAGTGAGTGTCTGCTGCGCAATGGATTCTTTGTTAGGATTCTCACGAAGTCCTTATAACATGAAATTCTTACAAGGAGGGTATAAATGGTTTTCCCCGGATCAACAGAAGCAGCTGGGTGAGCAGAGAAATGCTTGGTTTCTGGACCCAATTCCAGCGAGTGCGCATGAGCGCAGAAGCATGTCAAGTTTCCCCACACTAACCAGCAATTTTCCAACACCAGCTGGGTGTCTACAATTTGACTCACTTCTGTCCCTATCTGCCCAGAAATAGCATCAGATTCCACAGGTTAAGGGATCAGTCTGTTAAAAAGAAACAACAGATCCAAAATGGAGTCACTTTTGCTAAGCCCCACAAGCCTTAATACCTAACCTAATTACAGTTTTAGCTTCTCCCAGGAGCGGACTTTTAAACCAACCAGTCTGGAATTTCCAGGTTAGTACTAGGGACGTCGTCTGTTGATAAGACCCCCTGCCTTCCCCAAAGGCAAGATAATCTTGCCTGAAATAATCCACTTTTCACTTCCTTGTCCTCCCCTCATTCTGCCTAGAAAAGCCTGAGTTCCTCAGGGGTCCCTTCTACTTGCTGATGGGATGCTGCCCGATTCATGACTTGCTGAATAAAGCCAATTTGATCTTCAAATTTATTCAGTTGATTTTGTTTAACAAGTCCTACAAGACTGCCCCCGCCCTTCAGATACCAGTTCAAAGTCTAGGTACTTCTGGCTGACGGGCTGTGAATCCGAGGCTCCCTCAACCTCCTGCTCAGGCTCCATTAATTTGCTAGAGGGGCTCACAGAACTCAGAGAGACATCTTACTAGCTCACCAGTTTATTCTAAAAGGCTGTAACTCAGGAACTGCCAGATGGGGCAGCTGCCAAGGGTAAGGTATGCAGAAAGGGCGCGGAGCTTCTGGGCCTTCCCCAGGTGCTGCACCCTGTTGGAATCTTCACGTGTTCCCCCACCCTGAAGCTCTCAGAAACCCGTTC
The DNA here is from genome assembly GCF_003265705.2 of Callorhinus ursinus. Classification (NCBI taxonomy): domain Eukaryota; kingdom Metazoa; phylum Chordata; class Mammalia; order Carnivora; family Otariidae; genus Callorhinus; species Callorhinus ursinus. Next base: position 991 of record NW_027399091.1, on the reverse strand, counting down.
CTTTGGCTTTTTATGGAGGTTTCATGGCCTAGTCACGACAGATTAAATCATTACCCACCGGGGATTAATTCAACCAACAGCCCTTCTTCCCCTCCTCGGAGGCCAGGGGTGGGACCGAAAGTTCCAGTCCTCAATCCTGTGCGGGCTCCTCAGGCACCAAGCCCCAATCCTTAGGTGGTGGCCAAAAGTCACCTCGTTAACATAACAAAAGACCCCTTGGTCGGCTGTCCTTGCTTTGGAAATTTCAAGGCTTTTAGGCGCTCTGTGCCAGGAACAGGGATAAAGAGCTGATGTGTATTTGTTATGATGAAACACAGTATTACGGGGCCCAAAGACCCTCTGGCTGAGTTGGGCTGGGGTCCGTGGGCAGGCGGGTCCGCCCACTGCCAGCCTCTGCCCTTTGGCCTCCCGCCTCCACCAGGCCCCTGAGTCCGCCTTTCTGCCATACATGCCCCAGCAGCAGCAGAATTGTGTGTAAGTTGCAGGGGACGGTGACGGCGTGAACTGGGGCAACCATGCTGGGAAACAATTCACCATTATCTTGTGAAATGGGAGGTTTGCATATCTGGGGACCCAGCACCCTCTGCTTAGGTATGCAAGTGCAAAACTTGTGCATGCATATCAGCAGACCTGTCCCAAAGGGACTTAGCATCCTATTTGAATGGCAAAGGAGTGGAGACAGCAACCCAAATGTCCATCACAGAAGAATGGGTAAATAAAGAACATAGAGGTAATCCAGAAATAAGAAGGCAGGGAGGGTCTACCCACTGCCCAGCCGGGAGCAAAAGGGAAAGGAAGAGTTTTAATAGAAGCTTGGAGCTTCTAAGAAGGATTTGGCTACCTACAGCCAGCCATTTCTGTAAAGATCAAAAATACAAAACGATTGTTTAGACATATGTAACTTTGTGACAACACTTTCTAAAAAGCAAAAGAGTGATAAACACAACATTCAAGATGACTACCTCTTACACAGGGAGGCAGAAGAGGAGAC
>NW_027399090.1:0-8838 GCF_003265705.2 Callorhinus ursinus | reverse complement strand
TGTGTGTGTGTGTGTGTGTGTGTGACAGAGACAGAGGCAGAGGCAGAGGCAGATACAGAAATAAAGAAAGAGAGAGGCAGAGATAAAGCTGGAAATGGAGTCCTCCTAAGCGGAATTATGTAGTAGTAGGTCCTGTGTGTTTGGGGGTCACTGTCCCCATCCCTCTGTAATTGTTCGTCTGCCCTGCCTGTCCTTTGCAGTCACCCTGTAGACATTCTGAGTAACGTCCCCTCATTGATGTTATTTGACCTCTTTTCCATCAGTAAAAGGCTTACGTGTCTACATTTCACTATATAACGTAGTAGTTATTCAAGGGCAGTGAGCACAGGATTGGAATCAGAATAATAGGATCCAAATCTTAAAACTGACTTTGCCCACCAGTGTGCCTTTGGGACAGTGTCTTCATTTCTCTGCATCATTTTTCCTGCTTGTGAAGGGAAAATCCTGACCCTGACCTTCCGGAGTGGCCATGGAGGTTAAGTGACATGAGCATTCAGACGGCCTCTGTCCTCAGCCGGTGAATTGCTTCAAAATCGAAGAGGCTGAGGAGTGAAGGGGAATTGGGCAAAGGGGGTCATTTGAGGGCTGGGGATTCTCTTCAGATGACAATCTACAAATGGCATATTGTTGTTCACTCAGGCAAGGGTACCCTTTTGTTTTCTGGCGTGCTCATGAGAATGTGCGATTTTCTGACTTTCTTTGTGGTTTATGAGGTCCTCCCTTGCCATTCCTCTGCTTTGAGGGTAGTACCCCCTGAGGTTCCTCAGCGCAGAGAGCAATCTCTCCTTAGATCAAATTCGGGGATTTGTCAACTTTCTTTGCGCCTTTGCTTCCAAATGTGATACTTTTTTTCCTACCAGTCAGCTTCCTGAATAAGCATCTGAGATCATCAGAGCAACTTCTTGCTAGCAGCTGCTTTGATACAGTTTTTGTGCAAAGCCTCTCCTCTGCAGAGTCGGGGGTGAGGGCGCAGACCACCCTCTCTTGCTGGCTCCCTTCTTCTGAGTCTGCTGTGCATTCATTTTATCCTTCTTTGCTTTCCACGGATTTTTTTGTTGTTCATTTTTTGGCAATTCTGTTAAAATGAAAAATCTCCTTATGAGATTCTAGTTTAGAATGGAAGATGGAGAAAATGTCCTTCTGACACTTCCCATTTCTCTGGATGGGCCCTAACTTCCGGGGCCAGCTTCATAAGTGTAGGACCCGTGTACAGGACCTTGTGCTTACAAAGGCCCCACCCTTGGCTTAAGGCCCGTTGTCACCATCTTGAAATTCTAAATAATTTTTAACAAGAGACTGGCATTTTCATTTTGAGCTGGTCGGGCTTCCCATCCTGCCAGCTTCCCCTCCCTGCAACTCCTACTTGCTAACCCAGACGATGTCTCTAGGTCTTTACCAGAGGTGGTAACACCCTCACATCTGTACGGCCCAGCTCCATCAATCTCTCTGCTCAGCCTGGTGTCGTCACTCTTGTCTCAAAGACCCTGGCTCTGAAATTGGACCAGCTCTCCTGGGGCACTACTGAATGTACTCCTCTGGCCCCCACTCAGTCCTTCTTGCAAAATTAGTGATGTCCTTTGAATCATGTGTGATGCTTCCCACGATGTTTATGGACGCAACAGGCAGGACAAACAGGACGCCGTGACTCTCTGAAGCCCCCGTCTACACAGCTCCGTGTGAGGGCAGGGTCAGTTTATCCTTCCATGTTTGTGAGTCCCTGTGGGGTGTGGGTGAGCTTGCCTATGTGGGTGTAAGTGTATGTACTAGTGAGCTTCTGTTTGTATATATGCTGTTTGTGGGTTGGATGGGCCTCAGGCAGCACTGTGAAGTTTATCTTTCCTGTTCCTGATCCACCGCTCACGCCTACCCAGCCCTCCCCTCCATGATCCACATGCCAAATCCTGTCCCTCCTCGGGCACTGGGCTCACCCTTTCCCCTCACGCCCCACTGACCACCAAGAGGAAGGGTGGAGAAGAGAAGGGCCAAATTATAACAATCCACCTTCCCTGCATACTCTACGCGTAGGCTCTCCTGTTGGTCACCCTCGCAGCAACGGTAAGTGGTAGGTATTGCTGATGACCTTGTACCACAGAGGGGACCGAACTTCACACAGATTCATTTGCCCAAGGTCATCTGATCATCAGCGAGCCAGTGACTGGGGCCCAGGTTTATCTGGCTCTAAAGTCTGGTCTTGGGCCCACCCCTGCTGATCAGAGGAATCTGGCATTTGCCCTGGACAGAGTTTAGATGAGCCCCATTGGCTCCGGCTTAATGACAGTCTAAGGAGAAACGGGGCTTGTTGTTATCAAATAATCCAGGTTAATGTACCAGTATCATGAGTTTCTTCCCCTCTCTGGCCTCAACATTCTCCTCACCAGGTGATGTTTGAGGTTCCTTTCCACATCTAGGAGCTTAGGATTCTCCTGGAAACTTCCCTCACCTCACAAACAAAATATCTGCATTTTAATATACGTTTGCAACAGCTGAACCTCCTCCACCACCTGGGCTGTTGACGCCGGAATTCTTCGTGTGAGGTCCGAGATTTCAGGCTGGGGGGCAGAGGGAGACGTGGGGGGCGGGGGGCAGGGCGAATGCATCCCAGCGGCTGAGGGTTCCAGTCCAGCTCACGGGCAGGAATGGGTGCTGTAGACACACCTCAGGGGGCTCTCTGGCTTAGGAGAGCAAGGCAGGGGTATTAAATATGATTTTAAATGCTAAACAGTAAATCAACTAACCCTGCTTGTTTTGACTCTTCTCTTCACTGACTCACGTTGATCTGGCCTCTCTATTCCTCTCCTGTTTCTCATTCCTTTTCTCCTCTGTTCAGCGGCCTCCCCTCCCATCTACCTCCCCCAGGAGCCCGCCCGGCTGGGTGCCCGCCCGTCCCATGCTTGTCCTTGCTTTTTTTCCTGCCCCTCGGGCTCGGTGCCCGCTTTCTATAGCAGCCACACCCCTCCTCTCCTCCCCGCAGCCCTTCTCAGTCCTGTCCCCCAACCCAGCGGCTCTGCGTCCTCATCAGTGCTCTCGCGCCCCACTCACCCTGCCCCTAAATACCCCAGGAACAGGAAAAGAGCCCCACAGCCCCCTGGCCCTCCGCCCTCGTGCCCGGCCGGCGAGGACTCGGTCCCCGCCCCCTCGCCGGGCTGACCCCGCGGACCGACAGCCGGCCGCGCGCCCCAGCCCTGGCCCACCCGCGCCTTCTCCCGCCTCCGAGGGACCGTGGCGGGGCCGCGGGGGTAGACGCCCAAATCTCACCTATGACCGTGAGCCTGGTGCCGGCGCCGAAGTACTGCTCATAGGAGCACAGAGGCCCAGCCCCACACGCAAACCCCGCAGCGCCCCAGCCGCTTCCCGCTCCCGCTCGCAGCCGGGCCCCAGCGCCGGGAGCCCACCAGGGGCCGGGCGGGGAAGAGCCCTGGGGCCGCCGCCTTCCCTCCCGACCCCGCGGCGCTCGCGGCGGGTCCCGCGGCCACTCACCCACGACGGTCAGCCGGCTGCCGGCCCCGAAGGTCAGGGCAGAGGCTGTTTGTAAAGCACGGCCCCGGGCCCCCAGCCAAGAACCCGGCCGCGCCGCGCGCCGCGCTCACCTAGCACGGACAGCCGGGTCCCCGCGCCGAAGTACTGGGTATTTTGGCTCACAGCCCCCCGGCGCAGCACAAAAACAGGCCCGCCGTCCCCTGGCCCCACCGCGCTCCCCGGCGTCCCCGGGCACCCCGCGCTTACCTAGCACGGTCAGCCGGGTGCCCCTGCCGAAATACTGAGTTTCTGTACTCACAGCCCGGAGCCCCAGCGCAAAAATCCGGCGCTGCCCTCTCCTGCCAGCCCCGCTCCCTCGCGCACCCCGCACCCAGAACCGGGAGTCCCGGCCCAGGCGCCGAGCCCCGCCTCTAGCACAGCTCCAGAAGCCGGGCAGCTGCCCACCTGTCTCCACCCCACCTCGCAGAGCGCTCAGCCCCCAGCTAACCTCCTTACCCAGCACCGTCAGCTTGGAACCGGCCCCGAAGTACAGCTGTCCCGTGTTTGCACAGCTCTGGGGACCCAGGCACAAACCCGCCCTCCCGATAGGGGCCCAGGGAGGGGCCAGCACCCACTCCTTGAGGGCCAAGGTCCTGGGGATGGTCCAGGCTGGGCAACCCACCCTCCTTCCCACCGGGAGCGGCTTTCTTACCTAGTACGGTGAGCCGGGTCCCTGGCCCAAAGTGCTGCTCCCCGTAATAGCACAGTGGGCAGGGGCTGCCAAGAATTTCTCCTCCTTCCTACTTCCCTTGACACAAGCTGGGGGTGCACTCTCCTCCTTCCTGGGCTTCTCTCATCCCACCTCCAGGGCTAGCTGGACATAGTAATGTCCATGCCACGGGAGATCATCTCCAGTTTGCGGAGGAGAATCAACCTGGCTTGGGGACAATACAGTGGAGGTGGAAAATGAACGGGGATTGGTGATGGGGGTTTGGGCTGGAGTTGGGGGTTGTTCCAGGCTAGACCCTGTCTCTTACTACTTACAGGACCTGCAACCTCTCTGGCCTTATTTCCTTCATCTGAAAAGTGGGGTGGTAGGTTTTACACAGTGTTGTTGTGAGTTCTTAATAAATAAACGCATGTGTAAGTACTTTTGTCAAGGGCAAGTTTTTATGAAAAATGCTGGATGATGATCCCCCCCCTTTTTTTTTAATCACTGCAAAAATGGTCATGATGATCCCATTTTGATGCATTGGCCCTTCACGTTCCTGGAAAGCTGTCTGGGACCCAGGGACCAGCTCCAGAGACACCTCCCAGCCACTCCCCATCCAGGAGCTGTGTTTCCTGAGCTGGGTGGAGATATTTTCTGAGGCAGGGCTTTTTGTAAAAGCACCCCCTCTACCTGAATCATGGTGGCCCCCCAGCTCCCACAATGTTACAGCAGGATACAAAATGTTTCTTTCCCTCTGGTCCCCTCCCCCAGCCACTGGGCAGAGGCAGGAAGTGCAGATGACAGAGGTTTGATTGACTGGGGCTGGGAGCAAACTCAGAGTACATTTAAAGTGGGGAGGGGCTGGGGAAGGTCATGGTGCTCATGGGGTGGGGGCAGGGCAGAGGCCCCACGGCAGAACATTCTATGTCACCAGGTCTCCCCTCTGGGACTCACTGTGCCCACCTGCACAGACAGGCACTTATAGTGAGGTGGGGTGGGAGGGTTGAAGGGTGGATTCCATAGACCAGGTGATAGCAGGGGGCATGGGGACAAGCAACCTCTATAATTCCCCACTGCTCCCTGAACAGAGTCCAAGCTCCTTATCCTTCATGTAGCCCCCACGCTCCATGAACATCCCCTATGTGCATGAGTCCACCCTCCGAGGAGCCCGCACCAGCCTGCCTAACGTCTCATCCCTCCTATCTCGGAACCTCGTCCCCGGCTAAGCACCCGCGAGTACCGGACCCCTTTGTTTCGGCTCTGGTTCATGTCTCTGACCGTCACAACCAGCGCCTCACAGGGGTAATTAGACCAGTTCTTTCTTTGAAGAGTTTGCCACCCTGATGATCTCAGTGGGAAGTTGAGTGCTAGCCTCTGACTGCATTTTAGTAGACAGCTCACATTGCTATTGGAAAGCATCACTTTGTATTTCCACTGTTTCTATTCATGAATGACCCCCTCGTGAACAGGTAGGCTTCCTGGGGACTGTGACATGGATCTCTTTATTTTCCTGAAGGTGAATAGCAGAACATTGCAATGATGTGTGCTCGATGAGTGGGTTAGTGCACGCGCGCGTGTATGTAAATATATATATATACATATACGTGTGTGTGTTGTAGAAGTGTGCACACACATGTGAATGCCTCATGCATCGCAATGGAGAAAGAAAGTCATGTGTTACAGTCCCATGAGTGAGAGAGTAGATGGCTAGCTAGTTCAGGCAAGGAAGCGCCCGAGAAGGCTTCTTGCCGGGGAAGATGTTGGGGCTAAGTCTTCAAGAAGAAGTAGAAGTTGGAGTGCTTTGTGCCTCCAGGTGATGGAGTGCAAAATAGCCTGAGAGCGGGTGGCTCCGGGATGCAGGGTGAGAGGAGCGGGGTATGCATGGAGTGAGGAAGCAGAGGACCACTGCCTAGAAGCCATCCCCAGGACTGTGCCCCGCATCACCACGGTGACAATGAGACAACTGAAATGCTCTTAGAGGATTTCTAGAAATAGCAATAGGGCTGATTCTTGGTTTTGGCGACCTTTATTTTCTATCCTTCCAGGAGTGATCATTTTCACACCCATGTAATTCACGAGAGAGAAACTTATAAACAGATCTGTGACTTAAACTGGAAGACACATGTGCTACTTGAGAATCCATCTCCAAGTCAGCGCCTTCTCTTCTCGGCCGCCAAGACTGCTTGGTGACAAATGAAAACAGTGGTGTACTCAGGGAGACAGCTGAAATGAATGGGGTGATAGGTATGAAAGCAAGCTTCTTTTTTTTTTTTTAAGATTTTATTTATTACAGAGAGAGGGAAAGCATGAGAGGGGGGAGGGTCAGAGGGGGAGAAGTAGACTCCCCACTGAGCAGGGAGCCCGATGTGGGGCTCGATCCCAGGCCCCGGGGATCGTGACCTGAGCTGAAGGCAGACGCTTAACCGACTGAGCCACCCAGCCATGGGTACATGACCAGTTGGCGGGAGACACACCTGTGTAGGTGGACTCTTCCTCAGAGCACCTTCGTCCAGGTAGGACAGAAAGTTCTTATAGGAAACGTCACCAGTTTTTCTGGGCTATTCCTGAGTAAGCCTCTTCAATCCCAGCACCCCTGTTCACATCTACTCAAGTTACCCTGACAGAGAGGAGCGGGGTCGCCCCAGGCTGGGTCCCTCAGCCCTGGTACCGGAGGGACCTGCTCTTTCCTCAAAAACCTCTTGTTTCTAGCCTGACTGGAGTCACATGGGAGGTCAGCCATGGGCAGAAGAGATATCCAGACATCACAAGGCAGAGTCAAGCCAGAACAGGCCATTTTTATTGATTCAGTCAATTTGGTCAGGCTAGGGTCCCCCCTGGGTTAGGGAGATTTGGGTCATGAGCGTCCAGGTGTGCATGAACATAGGGGGTAGCTATTGGGGTGAACAGAGAGATGAAGACAGCTCTTGAGAAGCACCGGCTAGAAGTGGAGAAAGGAGAATCCATACTGGGGCAATAGAAGCTGGAAGTTCCTAGCTCTGCCTCTGAGCTGGTTTCAGGAACCCTTTCTCTTGACCTGAAGAAGAGAAGGTTCCAGGGGTTAGCCGGAGTCAGGAGTGATGGGGATGGAGAGGAAGTAAGATGGTCCGCTGACAAGACGAATGGTAGTTCTCTTTACCATGTCCATTGGGTTTTCATGTGACCCCAGCTTCTCCTTCTCTGCCTGGCTCCCCCACTGTGATCCCAGAGGTACAGTGTGTCTTCTGAGGCCTGTGGGTGGACCTCCGTCTTCTTCTACTGCCCACCCCTGGCCCAAGCAAGGTCTCTCGATACTCCCAGCTCTGAGTTGCTATGTTTTAAGTGTCCCCTCCAGGGCCCCATCCTGCCCACCTCCTTACCTTGGCCATCAGCACCAGGGCGCTGACCAGCACGGCATACAGGGTGGCCTTCCCCAGCAGGATCTCATAGAGGATGGTGGCAGACAGGATGCCCTGCTGATAGGCCACTGTGGGCGGGAAGGGAGAGCGCACAGGGACCTGTGAGCAGGTGTCTCTGGCCTCTCCACCCCCCACCCCGGGGTCCATGGTTCTCCATGCTTGGCTTGCAGGACAAAACCATGGGAGACGGAGAACAAGCAGAGGAGAGGGTCACTTACCTGAAGTGAAGCCACAGTCTGAAAGAGAGAAGGCGGAGGGAATGGATGAGAGACCCCATCTTTTAAAGCAGACGGAAAGCTGCCAAGTTAGGCACACGTGAAGCTAAGGCAATACTATTTGTCAGCTGTGCTTCAGTTAAGAACCGACCAGACACAAACACAAACACACTAAGTCAGCCTCCTGGTTAGCACGGACGCCCAGGCTCAGACCAGGCTTCTCGCAGACGCCTAGACCGTCTTTCTGGAGCTGTGCCCGCGGAGCCACACCATCCCAGGACCCCATGGAATGTGGTGGCACAGAGGGGCTGGGGGCACCCCCGTCAGTGCTGAGCCATACAGGCTCGGACAGTGAGGGGACCCCAGCTGCAAGGCTCTGCTGGGCTGAGGATCTGGGGAGGAATTAGCCCCGAGGTGCCCGTTCACCCTCACGCTGGGCCTTAGTCTTCCCGCCCTGTCCGGTGTCTGCCTGGTCTTCTGCCTGGATCCCCCCTTTCTGTGCTCTAACTCACTCCCCACCCAGCCCCCCAGGCCCCGCTCACCTGCTCTGCCCCAGGTCTCGTCACTGATGTTCTGGGTGATGGGTTTGGGCCGGCTGGTGTTTTCCCACTTGTCGTCGTCCCCGAGCCCATGGAACTGGACTTGGCAGCGAAAGTGGTTGCGAGGGTTGTGCCAGAAAGCAGAGGACACCCTCAGCCGGCTGCTCAGACAGTAGCTGGAGCCATTCTCGTTGGGCCGCTCCTTGTAGGGCTGCGGGTCCGTGCTGACCCCATTCTGGACCTCCTTCCCGTTCACCCACCAGCTCAGCTCCACGTGGTCGGGGTAGAAGCCCGTGGCCAGGCACACGAGTGTGGCCTTCTGGGTGCGGGAGGTCTCTGCTTCTGATGGTTCAAACACTGTGACCGTGGGAGGTTTGACCTTTTCCAGGTTCTCTGCAAGGGAAGAGAGGTTGGGACCAGGGCTGGTCTGAGAGCTGTCTGGGTTTGGGGTGTGTGTGTGTGTGTGTGTGTGTGTGTGTGTGTGTGTGTGTGTGTGTGACAGAGACAGAGGCAGAGGCAGA
>NW_027399089.1:0-8838 GCF_003265705.2 Callorhinus ursinus | reverse complement strand
GAAACTGGTTGGGTCACTCCTAGATATCAGAGGACTGAGAAAATACCTACCTCAAAACAGGTAGGAAAAGCTGAAGTATACTTCACACCATCAACCCCATCCCTGGGACAGCACTTACAACCAGGAGAGAATCCCCAACTCAGCTTATCCTTGAGGAGTGAATGGTTAAGACCACACACATACGGCCCCAACTTGTGTGGCAAACCTAAAGGACTGGCTCCCAAATCTCCTACCTGTGAGAACAATGTGGCTTGGCGTTTCCAAGTCCCCGGATACCACAGAAAACCAAGAGTCAGTTTTTATAGGAGTACATGAGTACTTCTCATGGTTATCCCCCTGGGCTCAGCACAGAGGGAGGAAGTAGAAACACAAGGCTCCCACTTTTTCCCTGGAAGGTATATGACTACATACTTTCCCAAGGGTTGGGCTTTAATCAGTCTGTATCCCTGATCTGATTGGGCTCCTCTGGAAGCCTGAAATGGCTTCTGGACACTTCTGATGGAGGCATCAGATGTCCTGATTTCACACTATACTACAAAATTATAGTAATCAAAATTATGTGGTACCGACATTAAAGCACACACATAAACCAGTGGAACAAGATTGAGTGCCCAGAATAAACCCTCACATGTACAATCAACTTATATTTGACAAAGGAGCCAAGGACACTCAAAGGAGATAGGTTAATCTCTTTTATAAAGGCTGTTGGAAAAACTATATATCTCCATGCATAAGAATGAAATTGAACCCCTGTCTTACACCACTCACAAAAATTAACTGCAAATTATTAATGCCTTAAACATAGACCTGAAAACCATATAATTCCTAGAAGAAAACTTAGGGAGAAAGCTCCTTGACATTGGTCTTGGCAATGATTATGACACCAAAAACACAAGCCACAGCTGCAAAAATTAAAAAGTGTATCTACATCAAACTAAAAATCCTCTGCAAAGAAAAGAAACGATCAACAAAAATGAAAAGCCTACCTATGGAATGAAATACTTACAAATCATGTATCTGATAAGAGGTTAATAGCCAAAATATGTAAAAAAAAAAAAACACATATAACTTAATAGCAAAAAATAAACAATCTGATTTAAAAATCAGCAGAGGAGCTGAATAGACATTTTCTAAAGAAGACATATAGTTCTAGCAGTTTTTTGATGGAGCCTTTTGAGTTTTCCATATATAATATCATGTCATCTGGAAATAGTGGAAGTTTTATTTCTTCCTTGCTGATTTGGATGCCTTTTCTTTCTTTTGTGTGTTGTAGCTAGGACTTCCTGTATGATGTTGAATAAAAGTGGTGAGAGTGGACATCCCTGACCATAGAGGAAAAGCTCTCAGTTTTTCCCCAATTAGGATATTAGCTGTGGGATTTTACATACAGATGGCTAACAAGGCAAGAGATAACAAGTGTTGGCAAGAATGTGGAGAAAAACGAGGGGGGAAGATGGCGGAGGAGTAGGGGACCCTATTCCAACTGGTTCCAGGGTTGAGCTGGATATCTACCAGACCACTCTGAATACCCATGAAATCAGCCTGAGATGTAAGAAAATAGATCTGGATCTCTACAAACAGAATATCGAGGGGGTTGTGTTTCAAGGTACCCAGCGAGGAGCCCTGATTCCACGGGCAAATATCAGAGGATAAATGGAAGAGGGAGGGAGCCAGCCACCGGGATCCTACACCACCAGTGAGCAGTAGCCTCCCATGCTGGGACAGGGCACAGACTTGCAGAAAGATACGAGCAGGGAAAGGACTTCAGGGCAGCCCCCCGGATGAAAACCCAGAGCAATGGGGCCCTGCATGCAAACTGGGGGCGGCTGGCGGTTTTAGAAGTACAAAGGGTAGAGATGTGCCCTGACCTGGAGGCAAGGACTGGGAGCACCGCTGAGGGACACACAACCCCGGATGCTGCAGTTTATAGCAGCACAGACAGAAACGGAGATAGTGTGGCCTGGAGAGCTCACTGAAGAACAGACTGTGATCTCTCTGCTCTGAGGCAGAGGGTTGGAAACAGTCTCTTCTGCTCTGACTCGTGGAAGAGACGCAGAAAGCCACAAGGGAAAGCCGCCAGAGAACAAAAGCCCCCCAAAACCGGTTTTCATTGAGCCCATCCCCCACCACAAGGGGCAGGGCAACTCTGCCCAAAGAGGGTTGCCTGAATAGCAGCATGGCAGGCTCCTCCCCCAGAAGACAGGCTGGGAAAACAAGAGGCCAGCAACCCTAAGGTCCCTAGAAAACAGGTGCATCTTGTTTGGGTTCTGGTCAATAATTTGGACTCTATATATTCCCTCAACCACCCATCAACAGAATGACTAGGAGGAAGAACCTGCCAAAATAGGAAAGACTCAGAGATTATGACTTATGCTGCAGATTTACAAATGGATGCAGATATACCAAGATGTCGGAGATGGAATTCAGGCTAGCAATTATGAAGACAATAGCTAGAATGGAGAAATCAATCAATGGCAACATAGAGTCTCTAAGGGCAGAAATGAAAGCTGAATTGGCAGAACTTAAAAATGCTATCAATGAGATCCAATCTAATCTAGATAATCTAACAGCTAGGGTAAGTGAGGCAGAAGAACGAATTAGTGACCTGGAAGACAATTTAATAGATAAAAAGGGAAAAGAGGAGGCCAGGGAAAAACAACTCAGAATCCATGAAAGCAGAATCAGAGAAATAAGTGACACCATGAAGTGTTCCAATGTCAGAATTATTGGAATCCCAGAGGGGATGGAGAGAGAGAGAAAACTAGAAGATATATTTGAGCAAATCATAGCTGAGAACTTCCCTAATCTGGAGAATGAAACAAACATTTGTGTACTAGAGGCAGAGAGGACCCCTCCCAAGATCAAGGAAAACAGGCCAACACCTTGCATGTAATAGTAACACTCGCAAATCTTAGAACCAAGGAAACCATCTTAAAGGCAGTTAGGGGGAAGAGATTCCTTACGTACAGAGGGAGGAACATCAGAATAACGTCAGACCTATCCAGAGAGACCTGGCAAGCCAGAAAGGCCTGGTAAGACATATTCAGGGTACTAAACGAGAAGAACATGCAGCCAAGAATACGTTATCTAGCAAGGCTGTCATTTAGAATGGATGGAGAGATGCAGAGCTTCCAAGACTGGCGGAAACTGAAAGAATGTGACCACTAAGCTGGCTGTGAAAGAAATATTAAGGGGGATTCTATAAAAGGAGAAAGACTCCAAGAGTGATATAGAAAAGAAATTTACAGGGACAATCTATAAAAACAAAGCCTTCACAGGCAACATGATGACAATTAATTCATATTTTCAATAATCACTCTCAACGTGAACAACCTAAATGCTCCCATAAAACAGCACAGGGTTGCAACCATGCATATGCTGTCTACAAGGGACTCATTTTGAACCTAAAGATACATCCAGACTAAAAGTGAAGGGATGGAGATCCATCTTCCATGCCAACGGAATCTGAAAAGAAAGCTGGGGTACCAATTCTTATATACAGCAAATTAGATTTTAAACTAAAGACTGTAGTCAGAGACACAGAAGGACACTATATCATTCTTAAAGGGTCTATCCAACAAGATCTAACAACTGCAAATATCTACACCCCCAACATGGGAGCAGCCATCTACATAAGCCAACTGTTAACCAAAATAAAGAATCATATTGATAACAATACATTAATTGTAGGAGACCTCAATACTCCACTCTCAGCAACAGACAGATCATCTAAGCAGAAAATCAACAAAGAAACAAGAGCTTTGAATGACACAGTGGACCAGATGGACCTCATAGATATATACAGAACATTCCAACGTAAAACAACAGAATACTCTTTCTTCTCAAGCACACATGGAACTTTTTCCAGAATAGATCACATACTGGGTCACAAATCATGTCTCAACCAATACCAAAAGATTGAGATTATTCCCTGCATATTCTCAGACCACAATGTTTTGAAACTGGAACTCAATCACAAGAAAAAATTTGGAAGAAAGTCAAACACTTGGAAGCCAAAGACCACTCGGCTCAAGAATGTTTGGGCCAACCAGGAAATCAAAGAAGAACTTAAACAATTCATGGAAACCAATGAGAACAAAAACACATAGGTCCAAAACCTATGGGATACTGCAAAGGTGGTCCTAAGGGGGAAATACATAGCCATCCAAGACTCACTCAAAAAAATAGAAAAATCCTGAATTCACCAACTAACTCTACACCTTAAAAAACTAGAGAAAAAGCAACAAATGATGCCTAAGCCACACATTAGAAGAGAAATAATTAAGATTAGAGCAGAGATCAATGACTTAGAAATCAGAAACACAGTAGATCAGATCAACAAAACTAGAAGCTGGTTCTTTGAATTAATAAGATCGATAAACCATTGACCAGACTTATCCAAAAGAAAAGAGAAAGGACCCAAATTAATAAAATTATGAATGAAAGAGGAGAGATCATGACTAACACCAAGGAAATAGAAACAATTATCAGAAATTATTATCAACAACTATATGCCAATAACCTGAGCAACGTGGATGAAATGGATGCCTTCCTGGAAACCTATAAACTCCCAAGACTGAAACAGGAAGAAACTGACAAACTGAATAGGCCAATAACCAGTAATGAGATTGAAGCAGTGATCAAAAACCTCCCAAAAAACAAAAGTCCAGGGCCTGATGGATTCCCTGGGGAATTCTACAAAACATTCAAAGAAGAAATAATACCTATTCTCCTGAAGCTGTTTCAAAAAAATAGAAACAGAAGAAAAGCTTCCAGACTCATTCTATGAGGCCAACATTACCTTGATCCCCGAACCAGTCAAAGACCCCATCAAAAAGGAGAATTTCAGACTGATATCCCTGATGAATATGGATTCTAAAATCCTCAACAAAATCCTAGCTAATAGGATCCAACAGTACATTAAAAAGATCATCCATCACAACCAAATGGGATTTATCTCTGGGATGCAAGTGTGGTTCAACATTCACAAATCAATCAATGTGATAGAACACATTAATAAGAGGAGAGAAAAGAACCACATGGTCCTCTCTATTGATGCAGAAAAAGCATTTGACAAAATACAGCATCCTTTCCTGATTAAAACTCTTCAGAGTATAGGGATAGAGGGAACATTCCTCAAGTTCATAAAGTCTGTCTATGAAAAACCCACAGCAAATATCATCCTCAATGGGGAAAAGCTGAGAGCCTTTCCCTTGAGATCAGGAACACATCAAGGATGCCCACACTCGCCACTATTGTTCAACATAGTACTAGAAGTCCTAGCAACAGCAATCAGACAGCAAAAAGAAATAAAAGGTATTCAAGGGCGCCTGGGGGTGGCTCAGTTGTTAAGCGTCTGCCTTCGGCTCAGCTCATGGTCCCAGGGTCCTGGGGTCGAGTCCCACATCAGGTTTCCTGCTCCGCAGAAAGTCTGCTTCTCCCTCTTCCGCTCCCCCTACTTGTGTTCCCTCTCTCGCTGTGTCTCTCTCTCTCTGTCAAATAAATAAATAAATAAATAAATAAATAAATAAATAAATAAATAAAATCTTTTAAAAAAAAGAAATAAAAGGTATTCAAATTGGTAAAGAAGAAGTCAAACTCTCTCTTTTCACAGATGACATGATACTTTATGTGGAAAACCCAAAAGACTCCACCCCCAAATTACTAGAACTCATATGGCAATTCAGTAATGTAGCAGGATGCAAAATCAATGCACAGAAATCAGTTGCTTTCTTATACAGCAACAATGCAACTGTAGAAAGAGAAATTAGAGAAATGATTCCATTTACAATAGCATCAAAAACCATAAGATACCTAGGAATAAACCTAACCAAAGAGGTGAAGGATCTATACTCTACGAACTACAGAACACTCATGAAAGAAACTGAAGAAGACACAAAAAGATGGAAAAACATTCCGTGCTCATAGATCGGAAGAATAAACATTGTTAAAATGTCTATGCTGCCCAGAGCAATCTATACCTTCAATGCCATCCTGATCAAAATTCCAATGACATTTTTCAAAGTGCTGGAACAAACAATCCTAAAATTTGTATGGAATCAGAAAAGACCCCGAATCGCCAAGGAAATGTTGAAAAAGAAAAACAAAGCTGGGGGCATCACGTTGCCCGATTTCAAGTTATATTCCAAAGCAGTGATCACCAAGACAGCATGGTACTGGCACAAAAACAGACATATAGACCAATGGAACAGAATAGAGAGCCCAGATATGGACCCTTAACTGTATGGTCAAATAATCTTTGACAAAGCAGGAAAAAATATGCAATGGAAAAAAAACATAATAAAATAAAATTTAAAAGAATGTGGAGATAAAGGAAGTCTGGCATACTGTTGGTAGGAATGTAAATTGGTGCAGTCATTATGAAAAACAGTATGATCCCTCAACCCCACTTCTGGAAATATAACTGAAGGAAATGAAATCACTATCTTTTTTAAATTATTATTATGTTATGTTAGTCACCGTACAGTACATCATTAGTTTTTGATGCAGTGTTCCATGATTCATTATTTGTGTGTAACACCCAGTGTTCATTACAACACATGCCCTCCTTAATACCCATCACCAGGTAACCTCTCCCCCCACCTCCCTCCCCTCTGAAACCCTCAGATTGTTTCCCAAAGTCCATAGTCTCTCATAGTTCATCTCCCCCTCTAATTTCCCCCCTTTTAGTTACATAAGGAATAGCACGGAGGACATTAGGGGAAGGAAGGGAAAACCAAAATCACTCTCTTGAAGAGATATGTGTATTCACATGTTCATTGCAGCATTATTTACAAGAGCCAAGACATGTTAACAATCTAAGTGTTCATCAGAAGATAAATGGATAAAGAAATGTAATCAGTATACATATGTACACACACGCACTGGAATATTATTCACCTATTAAAAGACAGAAATCCTACGTTTGAGACATATGGTTGGACCTTGAGGGCCTTAGGTGCAGTGAAATAAGTAAGACAGACAAAGACAAATAGCATATGATCTCACATATATGTTGAATTCAGAAACAAAACAAAACAAAACCTGAGCCCATAGATAGAGAGAATAGATTGGTGGTTGCCAAAGGTGGGCACTGAGGGATTGGTGAAATGTGTGTCAGTGATAAAAAGGTACAAAATTCCAATTATACATCATGGGGATGTAATATAATAAATTGTGTTGTATATTTGACAGTTTCTAAGAGAGTTAATCTTAAAGTTTTCATCACAAGAAAAAATATTTTTAACTATTTATGGTGATGAATGTTAACTAGACTTAATGTGGTCATCATT
Source organism: Callorhinus ursinus (assembly GCF_003265705.2). Lineage (NCBI taxonomy): Eukaryota > Metazoa > Chordata > Mammalia > Carnivora > Otariidae > Callorhinus > Callorhinus ursinus. The sequence continues at coordinate 1,546 of NW_027399089.1, read as the reverse complement.
TTACAATATATACACATATTGAATCATTGTGTTCTACATCTGAAACTAAAATAATGTTTTATGCCAATTATACCTCAATTTAAAATATTAAAGATAGAAGTCCTATATGTAGTTGTGTAATCCAATTCTGGGTATATGTGCAGAGGAAGCAAAATTAGTATCTTAAAGTGATCTGCTCTCACATGTTAATTTCAGCATTATTCAAAATAACCAAGATATATAAATAACCTAACTGTCCACTGACAGATCAATAGATAGAGAAAATTTGGTGTATATACGAAGCACTATTATTCAGCCACAAAAATACAAAGAAATTCTGCCATTTTGACAACAGCTCAGTAGAAAAAACATAAACCAGTAGTTAACAGAGAGTAAAAATAAATGGCCCATAAATATATGAAATGACAATCTCATAGATAATAAGGGAAATGCCAAATAATAAAATAATTTTATGCCCACTAGATTGTCAGTATAAATGAAAATGTGTTGGTGATGATATGGATCACCAGGAATTTTGGTGAGCATGTTAAATTATTCAACCACTTAGGGAAAGTCTTTAGAAATATCCAGAGGACTGACTTATTTCACTTAATACCCTCTAGTCCCATCCACATCATTGCAAATGGTAAGATTTCATTTTTTTGATGGCTGAGTAATATTTCATTGTGATATAGATATTGATATGGATATAAATAAAGATATAGATATATCACATCTTCTTTATCCAATCATCTGCCAATGGACATCTGGGCTCTTTCCATAGTTTGGCTACTTTGATAATGCTGCTATAAACATCAGGGTGTATGTGCCCCTTCAAATCAGTATTTTTGTATTCTTTGGATAAATACATAGTAGTACAATTGCTGGGTCACAGGGTAGTCCTATTTCTAACTTTTTGAGGAATACCAAATGATTTCACTCATATGTTGAATTTAAGAAACAAAACAGATGAACATAGTGGAAGGGAAGGAAAAAAAGATAAGATGAAAGCAGAGAGGGAGGCAAACCATAAGAGACTCAACTCTAGAAAACAAACTGAGGGTTGCTGGAGGGGAGGTGGGTGGGAGGATGGGATAACTGGGTGATGGGCATTAAGGAGGGCACTTGATATAATGAGCACTGGGTGTTATATACAACTGATAAATCACTAAATTCTACCCCTGAACCTAATAATACAGTATATGTTAACCAAATTGAATTTAAATTAAAAAAATTTTTAAAAAGAAATAACTAAAGGAGAATAGGTATACTCATATACATAATAATTCTATCACAAGTAAAAAACATTCTTTTCCACCATGAACTATATATGATAATATTTAAACAGATGTATTTTAAATGAAGAAAAGTACCAACCAAAATATCTTTCAACCTCACAAGAATACCGATCTTGTAATCTCTCCATATGTAATCCAATAATAGCAATGAAAATAAATTAATTGCTGCTAAAACAAACACTGTTGAACCTCAAAAGCACAAAGATGGAAAAACAATCAAGACACAAAATGCCGGGGGCGGAGCAAGATGGCGGAGGAGTAGGAGACCT
>NW_027399088.1:0-8840 GCF_003265705.2 Callorhinus ursinus | reverse complement strand
TGTGTGTGTGTGTGTGTGTGTGTGACAGAGACAGAGGCAGAGGCAGAGGCAGATACAGAAATAAAGAAAGAGAGAGGCAGAGATAAAGCTGGAAATGGAGTCCTCCTAAGCGGAATTATGTAGTAGTAGGTCCTGTGTGTTTGGGGGTCACTGTCCCCATCCCTCTGTAATTGTTCGTCTGCCCTGCCTGTCCTTTGCAGTCACCCTGTAGACATTCTGAGTAACGTCCCCTCATTGATGTTATTTGACCTCTTTTCCATCAGTAAAAGGCTTACGTGTCTACATTTCACTATATAACGTAGTAGTTATTCAAGGGCAGTGAGCACAGGATTGGAATCAGAATAATAGGATCCAAATCTTAAAACTGACTTTGCCCACCAGTGTGCCTTTGGGACAGTGTCTTCATTTCTCTGCATCATTTTTCCTGCTTCTGAAGGGAAAATCCTGACCCTGACCTTCCGGAGTGGCCATGGAGGTTAAGTGACATGAGCATTCAGACGGCCTCTGTCCTCAGCCGGTGAATTGCTTCAAAATCGAAGAGGCTGAGGAGTGAAGGGGAATTGGGCAAAGGGGGTCATTTGAGGGCTGGGGATTCTCTTCAGATGACAATCTACAAATGGCATATTGTTGTTCACTCAGGCAAGGGTACCCTTTTGTTTTCTGGCGTGCTCATGAGAATGTGCGATTTTCTGACTTTCTTTGTGGTTTATGAGGTCCTCCCTTGCCATTCCTCTGCTTTGAGGGTAGTACCCCCTGAGGTTCCTCAGCGCAGAGAGCAATCTCTCCTTAGATCAAATTCGGGGATTTGTCAACTTTCTTTGCGCCTTTGCTTCCAAATGTGATACTTTTTTTCCTACCAGTCAGCTTCCTGAATAAGCATCTGAGATCATCAGAGCAACTTCTTGCTAGCAGCTGCTTTGATACAGTTTTTGTGCAAAGCCTCTCCTCTGCAGAGTCGGGGGTGAGGGCGCAGACCACCCTCTCTTGCTGGCTCCCTTCTTCTGAGTCTGCTGTGCATTCATTTTATCCTTCTTTGCTTTCCACGGATTTTTTTGTTGTTCATTTTTTGGCAATTCTGTTAAAATGAAAAATCTCCTTATGAGATTCTAGTTTAGAATGGAAGATGGAGAAAATGTCCTTCTGACACTTCCCATTTCTCTGGATGGGCCCTAACTTCCGGGGCCAGCTTCATAAGTGTAGGACCCGTGTACAGGACCTTGTGCTTACAAAGGCCCCACCCTTGGCTTAAGGCCCGTTGTCACCATCTTGAAATTCTAAATAATTTTTAACAAGAGACTGGCATTTTCATTTTGAGCTGGTCGGGCTTCCCATCCTGCCAGCTTCCCCTCCCTGCAACTCCTACTTGCTAACCCAGACGATGTCTCTAGGTCTTTACCAGAGGTGGTAACACCCTCACATCTGTACGGCCCAGCTCCATCAATCTCTCTGCTCAGCCTGGTGTCGTCACTCTTGTCTCAAAGACCCTGGCTCTGAAATTGGACCAGCTCTCCTGGGGCACTACTGAATGTACTCCTCTGGCCCCCACTCAGTCCTTCTTGCAAAATTAGTGATGTCCTTTGAATCATGTGTGATGCTTCCCACGATGTTTATGGACGCAACAGGCAGGACAAACAGGACGCCGTGACACTCTGAAGCCCCCGTCTACACAGCTCCGTGTGAGGGCAGGGTCAGTTTATCCTTCCATGTTTGTGAGTCCCTGTGGGGTGTGGGTGAGCTTGCCTATGTGGGTGTAAGTGTATGTACTAGTGAGCTTCTGTTTGTATATATGCTCTGTTTGTGGGTTGGATGGGCCTCAGGCAGCACTGTGAAGTTTATCTTTCCTGTTCCTGATCCACCGCTCACGCCTACCCAGCCCTCCCCTCCATGATCCACATGCCAAATCCTGTCCCTCCTCGGGCACTGGGCTCACCCTTTCCCCTCACGCCCCACTGACCACCAAGAGGAAGGGTGGAGAGGAGAAGGGCCAAATTATAACAATCCACCTTCCCTGCATACTCTACGCGTAGGCTCTCCTGTTGGTCACCCTCGCAGCAACGGTAAGTGGTAGGTATTGCTGATGACCTTGTACCACAGAGGGGACCGAACTTCACACAGATTCATTTGCCCAAGGTCATCTGATCATCAGCGAGCCAGTGACTGGGGCCCAGGTTTATCTGGCTCTAAAGTCTGGTCTTGGGCCCACCCCTGCTGATCAGAGGAATCTGGCATTTGCCCTGGACAGAGTTTAGATGAGCCCCATTGGCTCCGGCTTAATGACAGTCTAAGGAGAAACGGGGCTTGTTGTTATCAAATAATCCAGGTTAATGTACCAGTATCATGAGTTTCTTCCCCTCTCTGGCCTCAACATTCTCCTCACCAGGTGATGTTTGAGGTTCCTTTCCACATCTAGGAGCTTAGGATTCTCCTGGAAACTTCCCTCACCTCACAAACAAAATATCTGCATTTTAATATACGTTTGCAACAGCTGAACCTCCTCCACCACCTGGGCTGTTGACGCCGGAATTCTTCGTGTGAGGTCCGAGATTTCAGGCTGGGGGGCAGAGGGAGACGTGGGGGGCGGGGGGCAGGGCGAATGCATCCCAGCGGCTGAGGGTTCCAGTCCAGCTCACGGGCAGGAATGGGTGCTGTAGACACACCTCAGGGGGCTCTCTGGCTTAGGAGAGCAAGGCAGGGGTATTAAATATGATTTTAAATGCTAAACAGTAAATCAACTAACCCTGCTTGTTTTGACTCTTCTCTTCACTGACTCACGTTGATCTGGCCTCTCTATTCCTCTCCTGTTTCTCATTCCTTTTCTCCTCTGTTCAGCGGCCTCCCCTCCCATCTACCTCCCCCAGGAGCCCGCCCGGCTGGGTGCCCGCCCGTCCCATGCTTGTCCTTGCTTTTTTTCCTGCCCCTCGGGCTCGGTGCCCGCTTTCTATAGCAGCCACACCCCTCCTCTCCTCCCCGCAGCCCTTCTCAGTCCTGTCCCCCAACCCAGCGGCTCTGCGTCCTCATCAGTGCTCTCGCGCCCCACTCACCCTGCCCCTAAATACCCCAGGAACAGGAAAAGAGCCCCACAGCCCCCTGGCCCTCCGCCCTCGTGCCCGGCCGGCGAGGACCCGGTCCCCGCCCCCTCGCCGGGCTGACCCCGCGGACCGACAGCCGGCCGCGCGCCCCAGCCCTGGCCCACCCGCGCCTTCTCCCGCCTCCGAGGGACCGTGGCGGGGCCGCGGGGGTAGACGCCCAAATCTCACCTATGACCGTGAGCCTGGTGCCGGCGCCGAAGTACTGCTCATAGGAGCACAGAGGCCCAGCCCCACACGCAAACCCCGCAGCGCCCCAGCCGCTTCCCGCTCCCGCTCGCAGCCGGGCCCCAGCGCCGGGAGCCCACCAGGGGCCGGGCGGGGAAGAGCCCTGGGGCCGCCGCCTTCCCTCCCGACCCCGCGGCGCTCGCGGCGGGTCCCGCGGCCACTCACCCACGACGGTCAGCCGGCTGCCGGCCCCGAAGGTCAGGGCAGAGGCTGTTTGTAAAGCACGGCCCCGGGCCCCCAGCCAAGAACCCGGCCGCGCCGCGCGCCGCGCTCACCTAGCACGGACAGCCGGGTCCCCGCGCCGAAGTACTGGGTATTTTGGCTCACAGCCCCCCGGCGCAGCACAAAAACAGGCCCGCCGTCCCCTGGCCCCACCGCGCTCCCCGGCGTCCCCGGGCACCCCGCGCTTACCTAGCACGGTCAGCCGGGTGCCCCTGCCGAAATACTGAGTTTCTGTACTCACAGCCCGGAGCCCCAGCGCAAAAATCCGGCGCTGCCCTCTCCTGCCAGCCCCGCTCCCTCGCGCACCCCGCACCCAGAACCGGGAGTCCCGGCCCAGGCGCCGAGCCCCGCCTCTAGCACAGCTCCAGAAGCCGGGCAGCTGCCCACCTGTCTCCACCCCACCTCGCAGAGCGCTCAGCCCCCAGCTAACCTCCTTACCCAGCACCGTCAGCTTGGAACCGGCCCCGAAGTACAGCTGTCCCGTGTTTGCACAGCTCTGGGGACCCAGGCACAAACCCGCCCTCCCGATAGGGGCCCAGGGAGGGGCCAGCACCCACTCCTTGAGGGCCAAGGTCCTGGGGATGGTCCAGGCTGGGCAACCCACCCTCCTTCCCACCGGGAGCGGCTTTCTTACCTAGTACGGTGAGCCGGGTCCCTGGCCCAAAGTGCTGCTCCCCGTAATAGCACAGTGGGCAGGGGCTGCCAAGAATTTCTCCTCCTTCCTACTTCCCTTGACACAAGCTGGGGGTGCACTCTCCTCCTTCCTGGGCTTCTCTCATCCCCCCTCCAGGGCTAGCTGGACATAGTAATGTCCATGCCACGGGAGATCATCTCCAGTTTGCGGAGGAGAATCAACCTGGCTTGGGGACAATACAGTGGAGGTGGAAAATGAACGGGGATTGGTGATGGGGGTTTGGGCTGGAGTTGGGGGTTGTTCCAGGCTAGACCCTGTCTCTTACTACTTACAGGACCTGCAACCTCTCTGGCCTTATTTCCTTCATCTGAAAAGTGGGGTGGTAGGTTTTACACAGTGTTGTTGTGAGTTCTTAATAAATAAACGCATGTGTAAGTACTTTTGTCAAGGGCAAGTTTTTATGAAAAATGCTGGATGATGATCCCCCCCCTTTTTTTTTAATCACTGCAAAAATGGTCATGATGATCCCATTTTGATGCATTGGCCCTTCACGTTCCTGGAAAGCTGTCTGGGACCCAGGGACCAGCTCCAGAGACACCTCCCAGCCACTCCCCATCCAGGAGCTGTGTTTCCTGAGCTGGGTGGAGATATTTTCTGAGGCAGGGCTTTTTGTAAAAGCACCCCCTCTACCTGAATCATGGTGGCCCCCCAGCTCCCACAATGTTACAGCAGGATACAAAATGTTTCTTTCCCTCTGGTCCCCTCCCCCAGCCACTGGGCAGAGGCAGGAAGTGCAGATGACAGAGGTTTGATTGACTGGGGCTGGGAGCAAACTCAGAGTACATTTAAAGTGGGGAGGGGCTGGGGAAGGTCATGGTGCTCATGGGGTGGGGGCAGGGCAGAGGCCCCACGGCAGAACATTCTATGTCACCAGGTCTCCCCTCTGGGACTCACTGTGCCCACCTGCACAGACAGGCACTTATAGTGAGGTGGGGTGGGAGGGTTGAAGGGTGGATTCCATAGACCAGGTGATAGCAGGGGGCATGGGGACAAGCAACCTCTATAATTCCCCACTGCTCCCTGAACAGAGTCCAAGCTCCTTATCCTTCATGTAGCCCCCACACTCCATGAACATCCCCTATGTGCATGAGTCCACCCTCCGAGGAGCCCGCACCAGCCTGCCTAACGTCTCATCCCTCCTATCTCGGAACCTCGTCCCCGGCTAAGCACCCGCGAGTACCGGACCCCTTTGTTTCGGCTCTGGTTCATGTCTCTGACTGTCACAACCAGCGCCTCACAGGGGTAATTAGACCAGTTCTTTCTTTGAAGAGTTTGCCACCCTGATGATCTCAGTGGGAAGTTGAGTGCTAGCCTCTGACTGCATTTTAGTAGACAGCTCACATTGCTATTGGAAAGCATCACTTTGTATTTCCACTGTTTCTATTCATGAATGACCCCCTCGTGAACAGGTAGGCTTCCTGGGGACTGTGACATGGATCTCTTTATTTTCCTGAAGGTGAATAGCAGAACATTGCAATGATGTGTGCTCGATGAGTGGGTTAGTGCACGCGCGCGTGTATGTAAATATATATATATACATATACGTGTGTGTGTTGTAGAAGTGTGCACACACATGTGAATGCCTCATGCATCGCAATGGAGAAAGAAAGTCATGTGTTACAGTCCCATGAGTGAGAGAGTAGATGGCTAGCTAGTTCAGGCAAGGAAGCGCCCGAGAAGGCTTCTTGCCGGGGAAGATGTTGGGGCTAAGTCTTCAAGAAGAAGTAGAAGTTGGAGTGCTTTGTGCCTCCAGGTGATGGAGTGCAAAATAGCCTGAGAGCGGGTGGCTCCGGGATGCAGGGTGAGAGGAGCGGGGTATGCATGGAGTGAGGAAGCAGAGGACCACTGCCTAGAAGCCATCCCCAGGACTGTGCCCCGCATCACCACGGTGACAATGAGACAACTGAAATGCTCTTAGAGGATTTCTAGAAATAGCAATAGGGCTGATTCTTGGTTTTGGCGACCTTTATTTTCTATCCTTCCAGGAGTGATCATTTTCACACCCATGTAATTCACGAGAGAGAAACTTATAAACAGATCTGTGACTTAAACTGGAAGACACATGTGCTACTTGAGAATCCATCTCCAAGTCAGCGCCTTCTCTTCTCGGCCGCCAAGACTGCTTGGTGACAAATGAAAACAGTGGTGTACTCAGGGAGACAGCTGAAATGAATGGGGTGATAGGTATGAAAGCAAGCTTCTTTTTTTTTTTTTAAGATTTTATTTATTACAGAGAGAGGGAAAGCATGAGAGGGGGGAGGGTCAGAGGGGGAGAAGTAGACTCCCCACTGAGCAGGGAGCCCGATGTGGGGCTCGATCCCAGGCCCCGGGGATCGTGACCTGAGCTGAAGGCAGACGCTTAACCGACTGAGCCACCCAGCCATGGGTACATGACCAGTTGGCGGGAGACACACCTGTGTAGGTGGACTCTTCCTCAGAGCACCTTCGTCCAGGTAGGACAGAAAGTTCTTATAGGAAACGTCACCAGTTTTTCTGGGCTATTCCTGAGTAAGCCTCTTCAATCCCAGCACCCCTGTTCACATCTACTCAAGTTACCCTGACAGAGAGGAGCGGGGTCGCCCCAGGCTGGGTCCCTCAGCCCTGGTACCGGAGGGACCTGCTCTTTCCTCAAAAACCTCTTGTTTCTAGCCTGACTGGAGTCACATGGGAGGTCAGCCATGGGCAGAAGAGATATCCAGACATCACAAGGCAGAGTCAAGCCAGAACAGGCCATTTTTATTGATTCAGTCAATTTGGTCAGGCTAGGGTCCCCCCTGGGTTAGGGAGATTTGGGTCATGAGCGTCCAGGTGTGCATGAACATAGGGGGTAGCTATTGGGGTGAACAGAGAGATGAAGACAGCTCTTGAGAAGCACCGGCTAGAAGTGGAGAAAGGAGAATCCATACTGGGGCAATAGAAGCTGGAAGTTCCTAGCTCTGCCTCTGAGCTGGTTTCAGGAACCCTTTCTCTTGACCTGAAGAAGAGAAGGTTCCAGGGGTTAGCCGGAGTCAGGAGTGATGGGGATGGAGAGGAAGTAAGATGGTCCGCTGACAAGACGAATGGTAGTTCTCTTTACCATGTCCATTGGGTTTTCATGTGACCCCAGCTTCTCCTTCTCTGCCTGGCTCCCCCACTGTGATCCCAGAGGTACAGTGTGTCTTCTGAGGCCTGTGGGTGGACCTCCGTCTTCTTCTACTGCCCACCCCTGGCCCAAGCAAGGTCTCTCGATACTCCCAGCTCTGAGTTGCTATGTTTTAAGTGTCCCCTCCAGGGCCCCATCCTGCCCACCTCCTTACCTTGGCCATCAGCACCAGGGCGCTGACCAGCACGGCATACAGGGTGGCCTTCCCCAGCAGGATCTCATAGAGGATGGTGGCAGACAGGATGCCCTGCTGATAGGCCACTGTGGGCGGGAAGGGAGAGCGCACAGGGACCTGTGAGCAGGTGTCTCTGGCCTCTCCACCCCCCACCCCGGGGTCCATGGTTCTCCATGCTTGGCTTGCAGGACAAAACCATGGGAGACGGAGAACAAGCAGAGGAGAGGGTCACTTACCTGAAGTGAAGCCACAGTCTGAAAGAGAGAAGGCGGAGGGAATGGATGAGAGACCCCATCTTTTAAAGCAGACGGAAAGCTGCCAAGTTAGGCACACGTGAAGCTAAGGCAATACTATTTGTCAGCTGTGCTTCAGTTAAGAACCGACCAGACACAAACACAAACACACTAAGTCAGCCTCCTGGTTAGCACGGACGCCCAGGCTCAGACCAGGCTTCTCGCAGACGCCTAGACCGTCTTTCTGGAGCTGTGCCCGCGGAGCCACACCATCCCAGGACCCCATGGAATGTGGTGGCACAGAGGGGCTGGGGGCACCCCCGTCAGTGCTGAGCCATACAGGCTCGGACAGTGAGGGGACCCCAGCTGCAAGGCTCTGCTGGGCTGAGGATCTGGGGAGGAATTAGCCCCGAGGTGCCCGTTCACCCTCACGCTGGGCCTTAGTCTTCCCGCCCTGTCCGGTGTCTGCCTGGTCTTCTGCCTGGATCCCCCCTTTCTGTGCTCTAACTCACTCCCCACCCAGCCCCCCAGGCCCCGCTCACCTGCTCTGCCCCAGGTCTCGTCACTGATGTTCTGGGTGATGGGTTTGGGCCGGCTGGTGTTTTCCCACTTGTCGTCGTCCCCGAGCCCATGGAACTGGACTTGGCAGCGAAAGTGGTTGCGAGGGTTGTGCCAGAAAGCAGAGGACACCCTCAGCCGGCTGCTCAGACAGTAGCTGGAGCCATTCTCGTTGGGCCGCTCCTTGTAGGGCTGCGGGTCCGTGCTGACCCCATTCTGGACCTCCTTCCCGTTCACCCACCAGCTCAGCTCCACGTGGTCGGGGTAGAAGCCCGTGGCCAGGCACACGAGTGTGGCCTTCTGGGTGCGGGAGGTCTCTGCTTCTGATGGTTCAAACACTGTGACCGTGGGAGGTTTGACCTTTTCCAGGTTCTCTGCAAGGGAAGAGAGGTTGGGACCAGGGCTGGTCTGAGAGCTGTCTGGGTTTGGGGTGTGTGTGTGTGTGTGTGTGTGTGTGTGTGTGTGTGTGTGTGTGTGTGACAGAGACAGAGGCAGAGGCAGA
>NW_027399087.1:0-8853 GCF_003265705.2 Callorhinus ursinus | reverse complement strand
GAGTCTCCAAACCCAGCAGATCCCTGCAGTGCGTTCCCGCACCGCTCCTCCCCGGGAAGGAAGGGGAGTCTCCCCGGATCTGCCGCCTGCTGGGTCCCTGCTGGAGGAGCCGTGCCCCGACTGGGCCGCGGGTCACAGTCTGTGGCAACCCCGAGCTGAGAGCCCGCGACTCTGCTCCGTCTCTGCAGCCGGCTTCCCCGCTCCGATACCTGGGAGCTCTGGCGCACTCAGGCACCCCCGGTCTCTCTGTGACCCCGAGGGTCCTGAGACCACACTGTCCCGGGAGGATTCCACCCCCCGCTTAGCCACTGCAGCGACGTCCCTCCACGGAGCCAACTTCTAAAAGGTCCGATTTTGTGCTCCGCGGCTCTAGCACTTGCCAGAAGCGGCTGCCGAGGCCCCTCCCCCGCCGTCTATCCTCCCGAATATTGCCTCGGATTCACTTCTCCGCACATCCTACCTTCCAGAAAGTGGTCACTTTTCTGTTCAGAGAGTTGTTGCTACTCTCTTCTTCGGTCTCCTGTTGAGTTCGTAGGTGTTCAGAATGGTTTGATCCCTATTCAGCTGAATTCCTGAGACCAGACGAAATCTAGGTCTCCTACTCCTCCGCCATCTTGCTCCGCCCCCTCAAGATATCTTTTTAAGTGAAAAAATAAAAATGCAAGATAAAGAGCAGCATAAATAGGCTAATCCTTTATATGTTGAAAAAAAAGTGACAGGAAAATATATACTTCTTCACTTAAGTGTCATCTTCCTTTCCACACTAAGATGTGACCTCCATGAGTACAAGGACTTTCTGCCTTTGTCTCTGTTTTGCTCCTGCTATCTAGACATAATAAGCGCTCAGTAAATATTTGTTGCTTAGTGTATCAGAGAAAGGATCTGGGTGATGGGGTCCGGTGGGGTAGTGGGGAGAGAAAGACTTGCTTTTCACTGTTCACCCTGCAAATCCCAGGATAGAGAAGCTCCTGTTAGCCTCATCCCCCATCTCCCCAGCCTGAGCTCTAACCAGCAGCCACCCTAACCTACTCACAGTGTCCTGAACACACAGGGCATGTCCATGGGGGACACGTCTACTCACTGTGTTCCCTCTGCTTTGGGCAACCTCCTCAGGTCTTCCACTAAACTCATGCTTTTCCAGCTTCAATCGCTGACCCCATCCCCCCCGTTGCAAACATACGTGTTCCTTCCTCTGGATTTCTGGGTAAAGAAATGTCTTTAGCTCTTCTCAAGATATCTAGAGCTTAACTGTGACCCTCTGTCCCCAGAAGCTGCAATGTTCTACCCAACAGAGACCGGCTTTCACTTATCTTCACATAAGGACCCTACAAGGGTGCTCAGCAAACTGTAGGTGCCAATCAATGTTGAAGAATGCATGAGTTTCATAAAAGCTCCAACATGGAAACCGCCCAATGTCCATCAACTGAGGAATGGATAAATAAAATGTGGTATATCCATACAGTGGAAGGTTTTGCGGCCATAAAAAGAAATCAAGTATCAATACACAGTGCAGTATGGGTGAACCTTGAAATCATTAAGCTAAGTGAAAAAAGCCAGTCACAAAGGACCACAGATTTTATAATTTCATTTGCATGAAATGTCCAGAATCGGGAAATCCATCGATACAGAAAGTAAATTGGTGGGTTTCTGGGGCTTGGGGAATGGAGGGCTGGGGCAGGAGTGTGGGGGGACAGCTAGGGGAGTGAAGTTTCCTTTCAAGAAATGAAAACATTCTAAAAGTCGATCATAGTGATGGGTGTATCACTCAGCAGATACACTAAAAACCATTAAATCGTACATTTCAAACAGGTGTGTTCCTTGGTATATGAATTATATCTCAATAAAGCTCCTTAAAGGCGCCTGGGTGGCTCAGTTGGTTAAGCGACTGCCTTCGGCTCAGGTCATGATCTTGGAGTCCCGGGATCGAGTCCCACATCGGGCTCCCTGCTCAGCAGGGAGTCTGCTTCTCCCTCTGACCCTCTTCCCTCTCGTGCTCTCTATCTCTCATTCTCTCTCTCTCAAATAAATAAATAAAATCTTTTAAAAAAAAGGAAAAACTTTAAAAAATAAAACTCCTTAAAACTGGAAGAGAATGAGCTACTAAAAAAGTGAATCATGAACAAGGTTAATACACGTTCATGAGGCATCTCAGTGAGTAAAAAGCCTGTCTAACCTGACTCCCTAAACCTGCCAGGAAGACCCCACCTAAGTTATTGAGTTATTTTTACAACAGATATCATCGAGTCTGTATGTGTCTTCAGCATGCCAGCTACTGGGGATACAGAAGTGAATTAAGCAGAAATATTCTCTACCATCATGGAGCTAATTGCTTAGGGTGGTAGCCTGATATTTAAGAAAGTATTAACCAAAAGGTTTATTATTATTATTATTATTATTATTATTATTATTATTATTATAATTATGACTGCAATTGTGTTAAAAGCTGCAAAGGGAAAACATTCAAAGCACCAGCAGAGAATAAGAGGATATTGCTTGTCCAGTCCGGACAAGGCCCCCATGGTCAGGTAGTTTGCATGGCCCAGAGCACACTTATGTCTGGACGTTTCCTGATAACATTGCCTGACCTTGCCTCCATCACAAACTAACTGTGCTTTGAGTAAAGGATTGGAGATCCCGAGTAGCATGTGTTCGAAGTCGCCTGCCCTGTCACTGCTGGGATGGACGGCCCTAACTGAGGTGCTGACTAACACGCAGGAACTTGGCCCTGACACCATTCTTTGATGCAAACTCCACGTCTGCCTTCCAACACCCAGCTACGTGGATAGATAGCTTTAATTACACCGATCCTGTAGGACACGTCCAGGCCTTCACTGATGCATTTCATTTCCTTCTGCTATGGACCCTGATGCCGGGTGATATAACTCAACAGATTTCCCTGGGAGGGATTTCGAAAAGTAGACCTCCACCTTCACTAACACAGCAGGTATTGACCGAGCTGCGGCCCACTTTGCCTCCTTTCTTAGAGCTGTGATTCACAGCCCCAGGAACTCATGAAAATCTCATCAGGCCAGTTTGGGGCTGAAGCTCCTGTTTTCGCCATCGTCTCCGGGATGGATTCCAGTTCCTTCAGTTGTGTACACAGCCCTCTGAATCTGGCCCCACCTGTCCGACCCTGCCCCCAGCACATGCCTCCCCTTGCAACTCACTGTCTTCATCCTCAGATTGGTGTGAATGCGTCCTTCCCAGATACTACACACTGCACTTAGCCTTGCGTGTGAATCATCTTACTTCACCCCGCAAAAACCCCCGAGGTTGGGAAAATACTTACCTCAGTTGCACAGATGAAAAATGGAGCCAGGGATACTTCTTTTAGCCAATAAGCAGTAACACTGGGATTTCAACCCAGGTGGTGAGACTAGGTTTCTCATCACTTCACTATTTCATGTGAGCAATACCAAATTACTTGCAATTCCCCCAATGTGCAATTTTCCCCTGCCTCTGGGCAGGATTGGAATCTGTTTTTTGCAGGGCTGAGAGCTTATACAGTTTTAGAGGCCCACTTTAAGAAAGAAAAAAAGAGTACTAATAAAAATTTAGGGATTCATGTGAACACATAGTTCAAATAATAAAAAGATGACAAACTACAAATTTTAAAATGCTGAAAAACACCCCAAAGTTTTCAAAAATCCAGAAAAATAACTCCTCTCTATAATTTTTTTGACATGAGGGTCCCTAATCCATAATATGATTTTGCTACATTTTGTGTGTGTGTGTTTGTACTTATCAATCACTTCTTCGTATGCCCCAAATATGTGATGTCATTTTCTGTAAGGAGAATGGAAAGGTAATTAAGCCATTGGGAAACCAAGGCCTGAGGCCAGCTGCTAATTTTGTAAGTGAACTTTTATTGGGGTAGAGTCAAAACTGTTTGCCTATTGTTAATGGCTGCTTCCTCATCACAAGGAGACAGAATTGAGTACTTGCAATGGAGAACATCTAACTACAAAGTCTAAAATATCTGCCATCTGGCCCTTTTACATAAAAAAAAAAATTGCCAACTCTGCTCCAAGGCAATGGTCTCTGAAGGGGAGCATTTAAAAAAGGTGCTCTGAAACTTAGTTGCATTTATTTCCCCTTACATACTTTGTTGCCTCTGGACCAGAAGTGTCTTCCACTCTAGATTCTTCCTTTAAGATTCAACTCGGGTGTGTCCTCCCTGAGAAGGCATTCCCTGACCCTTCCCCACCAGCCCACACTAAAGGCCACTCCTCTCTGCACCCACAGTCCCAGTTAAATCCCCCTCCATTTATTGTGGGGACGTGGAAATCATTGCTCTAAGCTTCCCTTCAACTCAAGTTGGGAATATGATGGTGTGGTTTGACTCGGGTTGAGTATCTCAAGACTAAGAGAGGTCCACAGTGATTTGGAAAGACTGATAGCCACTATTAGCTATCTGCTTCATATCCTTTCTCCCTTTGTTACTGAGTAGCAAAAAAAGTGATTTCATTCAGAGTATTGTTCTGTCAAGTTCGAACACTACATTTTTCAGCTTCATTTGTAGTTCTAGTCAATGAGATGTAAGTGGAAGTGTTGTTTGGGATTTTGAAAAGGGCAACTACTAAGGACTGCCTCGGCTTGGGATAATTCCTTTTTTTTTTTTTTTTTTTTGTCATCACCACCCTTCCTCCTTTTGGCTTCTTATAATAGGGATGCAATGGCTGGAACCCCAGCAGCCATCTGACAATATGAGGAGAATTTGTGACTGAAAATAAGTGTAAGGTTTAGTAAAAGAGAAACATAAAAGGTACTCTATGTCCCAGCTGACCCTGCGGAGCCACCAGGAGTCCCTGGACTATCTATTTTCAGACCACTCATGTTAATGAATAAAAATCCTTGTCTGTTCAAGCCATTGTAAATGAATCTCTACTCCTAGTAGCCCAGTGCAACTCCTAAGTGGTACAGGGACAAATTTCTTACATTATTTAATCAAATAGGGAGGGAAGATAAGAAATACTTGGGAACTATTGAACACAAAGACCATTAGCATTGTGTCATATGGTTTTGCAAATTAATGATAATCAACACTGTAATCAGAAGCCAAACAAATGATGCTATGAGAGAGGTTATCTTAAGGTATGTTTTCATCCAGATAATGTTGGCTGGTAACAACTGAGAAATCTAACCTCTGTGTATTTAAGTAAAGAAAGAGGGTTTATTGATTCCTATAACTGGGAATAATGGAAATGGATCCAAGGCAGCAGCAGATGATTCATTACCTTTTATCTAAGTTTCTCATTGCATGTTCCAATGGCTTTTTCCATGTGACTGGGAAGCAGAGAAGCATAGCCAAAAGCAGCTAAGGCTTACCATACTCTCATTTAGAGACTAGAGGAATGATTAATTTTCTCTTCTAGGATCTATGGAGAAAAACTTCAGGGAACATATCTGATTGGCCAGTGAAAATCACATGCCCACTTCTTATGCTAATTAATATTCTCAGGGAGGAGGAGGGCACTGGCTGCTCTGGGTCACATACCAGCCCATGTGGCCAGGGAACACAATACTAAGATTGGAAGCCCCTCTGGAATCATAGAGAAGACAGAAAGATGTGAGACTAAGTCAAAACCGAAGTACTACCCAGATGGGGTATGTCTTCCTGAGCCAACTGTTAACTCTTTGAAAACAGAAGCCAAGACTGTTTTTTTTTTTAATTTTTTAATTGTTATGTTAATCACCATACATTACATCATTAGTTTCTGATGTAGCGTTCCATGATTCATTGTTTGTGCATAACACCCAGTGCTCCACGCAGAACGTGCCCTCCTTAATACCCATCACCAGGCTAACCCATCCCCCCACCACCCTCCCCTTTAGAACCCTCAGTTGGTTTTTCAGAGTCCATCGTCTCTCATGGTTCCTCTCTCCCTCCGACTTATTCCCCTTCATTCTTCCCCTACTGCTATCTTCTTCTTCTTTTTTTTTTCCTAACATATATTGCATTTTTTGTTTCAGAAGTACAGATCTGTGATTCAACAGTCTTGCACAATTCACAGCGCTCACCGTAGCACATACCCTCCCCAATGTCTATCACCCAGCCACTCCCTCCCTCCCATCCCCCACCACTCCAGCAACCCTCAGTTTGTTTCCTGAGATTCAGAACTCCTCATATCAGTGCGGTCATATGATACCTGTCTTTCTCTGATTGACTTATTTCACTCAGCATAACACCCTCCAGTTCCATCCACGTTGTTGCAAATGGCAAGATCTAATTCCTTTTGATGGCTGCATAATTTTCCATTGTAAATATATACCACATCTTCTTTATCCATTCATCTGTCGATGGAATCTTGGCTCTTTCCACAGTTTGGCTATTGTGGACGTTGCTGCTATAAACATCGGGGTGCACGTACCCCTTCGTATCCTGACATTTGTATCTTTGGGGTAAATACCCAGTAGTGCAATTGCTGGATCATACATTAGCACTATTTTCAACATTTTGAGAAACCTCCATACTGTTTTCCAGAGTGGTTGCACCAGCTTGCATTCCCACCAACAGTGTAGGAGGGTTCCCCTTTCTCCACATCCCCGCCAACATCTGTCGTTTCCTGACTTGTTAATTTTGGCCATTCTGACTGGCGTGAGGTGATATCTCATTGAGGTTTTGATTTGGATTTCCCTGATGCCGAGTGATGTTGAGCACTCTTTCATGTGTCTGTTGGCCATTTGGATGTCTTCTTTGGAAAACTGTCTGTCATGTCTTCTGTCCATTTCTTGATTGGATTATTTGTTCTTTGGGTGTTGAGTTTGATAAGTTCTTTATAGATTTTGGATACTAGCCCTTTATCTGATATGTCATTTGCAAATATCTTCTCCCATTCTGTCGGTAGTCTTTTGGTTTTGTGGACTGTTTCTTTTGCCGTGCAAAAGCTTTTTATCTTGATGAAATCCCAATAGTTCATTTTTGCCCTTGCTTCCCTTGCCTTTGGCGATGTTTCTAGGAAGAAGTTGCTGCAGCTGAGGTCGAAGAGATTGCTACCTGTGTTCTCCTTTAGGATTTTGATGAACTCCTGTCTCACGTTTAGGTCTTTCAACCATTTGGAGTCTATTTTTGTGTGTGGTGTAAGGAAATGGTCCAGTTTCATTCTTCTGCCTGTGGCTGTCCAATTTTCCCAACACCATTTGTTGAAGAGACTGTCTTTTTTCCATTGGGCATTCTTTCTGCTTTGTCAAAGATGAGTTGACCATACAGTTGAGGGTCCATTTCTGGGCTCTCGATTCTGTTCCATTGATCTATGTGTCTGTTTTTGTGCCAGTACCATACTGTCTTGATGATGACAGCTTTGTAATAGAGCTGGAAGTCCGGAATTGTGATGCCGCCAGCTTTGCTTTGCTTTTTCAACATTCCTCTGTCTGTTCGGGGTCTCTTCTGGTTCCATACAAATTTTGGGATTATTTGTTCCATTTCTTTGAAAAAAGTGGATGGTATTTTGATGGAGATTGCATTGAATGTGTAGATCGCTCTAGGTAGCATTGACATCTTCACAATGTTTGTTCTTCCAATAGATGAGCATGGAACGTTTTTCCATTTCTTTGTGTCTTCCTCAATTTCTTCATGAGTATTTTATAGTTTTCTGAGTACAGATCCTTTGCCTCTTTGGTTAAATTTATTCCTAGGTATCTTATGGTTTTGCGTGCAATTGTAAATGGGATCGACTCCTTGATCTGTCTCTCTTCTGTCTGGTTGTTGGTGTATAGGAATGCCACTGATTTCATATCCTGCTACTTTACTGAATTCCTGTATGAGTTCTAGCAATTTTGGGGTGGAGTCTTTTGGGTTTTCCACATAAAGTATCAGATCATCTGCAAAGAGTGAGAGTTTGACTTCCTCTTTGCCAATTTGGATGCCTTTGATCTCTTTTTGTTGTCTGATTGCTGTGGCCAGGACTTCTAATACTATGTTGAATAGCAGTGGTGATAGTGGACATCCCTGCCGCATTCCTGACCTTAGGGGAAAAGCTCTCAGCTTTTCCCCATTGAGAATGATATTCGCTGTAGGTTTTTCATAGATGGCTTTTATGATATTGAGGTAGGTACCCTCTATCCCTATACTCTGAAGAGTTTTGATCAAGAAAGGATGCTGTACTTTGTCAAATGCTTTTTCTGCATCTATTGAGAGGATCATATGATTCTTGTTCTTTCTTTTGTTAATGTATGGTATCACGTTGATTGATTTGCAGATGTTGAACCAACCTTGCAGCCCAGGGATAAATCCCACTTGGTCGTGGTGAATAATCCTTTTAATGTACTGTTGGATCCTATTGGCTAGTATTTTGGTGAGCATTTTTGCATCCATGTTCATCAAGGATATTGGTCTGTAATTCTCCTTTTTGATGGGGTCTTTGTCTGGTTTGGGGATCAAGGTAATGGTGGCCTCATAAAACGAGTTTGGAAGTTTTCCTTCCATTTCTATTTTTTGGAACAGATTCAGGAGAATAGGTATTAACTCTTCTTTAAATGTTTGGTAGAATTCCCCTGGGAAGCCATCTGGGACTGGGCTTTTGTTTGCTGGGAGATTTTTGATGACTGCTTCAATTTCCTTAGTGGTTATAAGCCTGTTCAGGTTTTCTATTTCTTCCTGGTTCAATTTTGGTAGTTGATACATCTCTAGGAATGCATCCATTTCTTCCAGGTTATCTAATTTGCTGGCATAGAGTTGCTCATAATATGTTCTTATGATTGTTTGTATTTCTTTGGTGTTGGTTGTGATCTGTCCTCTTTCATTCATGATTTTGTTGATTTGGGTCATTTCTCTTTTCTTTTTGGTAAGTCTGGCCAGGGGTTTATCAATCTTGTTAATTCTTTCAAAGAACCAGCTCCTAGTTTCGTTGATCT
>NW_027399086.1:0-8855 GCF_003265705.2 Callorhinus ursinus | reverse complement strand
CTTCAACTCTACTTTAGACCAAATGGACTGATAGACCCATGCAGGACATTCTATCCAATAGAAAAAGAATGCACATTCTTCCCAAATGCACATGGAACATTCCCCAGCATCGATGACATTTTAGTTCACAAAACCAGGTTTAACAAATTTCAGAAGATTGAAATCATTTCAACTATCTTTCTCATGACAGTGTAGTGAAACTAGAAATAAAAAAAAAAGAAGAGAGAAAGAAAGGATTTGGGCCATAATCTTACACAACTCACAGAAAACAGCTCAAAATGGAGGGAACTGAAGGGAAAAAAAATGAACACCTGCCCGAGGTACCCAGGTGAGTCCATCAGGACCACCAGCAACACAGCAGTCTCCGAAGTGAAGGTAGGAGGTCAATGTCAGACACGCAATTGGAACAAAGAATGGCTGCAAACTTTGCAAATGTACTGAAAGTCATGAATCTAAATACTCGAGAATTTCCATGTGCTTCAAGCAGGATGCATCACAGAGACCCAGACTGCCAAGAACCAAGAGAAAAAACACTGAGAAAAGTCCAAGAGAAGGAATTCGCAATGTGCCAGGGATCAACAGTAAGATTAGATCAGTTTCCCACCTGAAGCCATGTAGTCCAGAAGTCAGCAGGATGACAAAATGTGGAAAGGAAAAAGCGGGAAACCTGTCCCTCAAAACTAAGGAGAAAGTGTTAATCCTTGATAAAATCCTGGGGCATTTGCATACCTGTACAGGGACACTTGTGCTCCAGGCATCGCCAACGGGCTTCCTCAAAATTAAAAATGCAAGGACACTAAAGAGTAAATCTCAGCCACATTAAAAAATAACATCAGTAAAGGCGCCTGTGTGGCTGAGTCAGGGAATCAGCTCCCTTCAGGTGAGGTCATGATCCTGGGGTCCTGGGATCGATCCCCACGTTTGGCTCCCTGCTCTGTGGGGAGCTTGCTTCTCCCTCTCCTCCCTGCTTGTGTTCCCTCTCTCGCTGTCTCTCCTTCTCTCTCTCTCAAAGCAAATCTTAAAAAAAATAACATCGGTAAAGAGAACTACATGGGAAATATTTAAAACATAGCATTAAAAGCTTTCTGGTTTCTCGTTCTCTCTAATTTCCTACCTAATTAAAAATATGAGTGTGCAGATGACAGTGGAGAGATCGAGTGACCAGGAAGATCTGAGCTCACCTCTTCCCATGGACACGACGACACAATCGGAACGCTGCCCACTCTGGAAAGGACCTGAAGACTGGAGGACAGGCCTTCGGCAGCGAGGGGCTTGAGGAGAGGGCCACATCCACAGGGCAGCGGGGGCTCAGACAAAGTCCGGAGCCAAAACCCAAGCACAAATAGCCACAATCCAAAGGGATATCAGAGACGCAGAGATCCTCCGTGAGGAGTGAGGCAACCAAGCCCCACATCGGGTACCCCGCGTCTGAGGACCTCCCCAGGAAGATGAACCTGCATAATGTCTGGCTTTGAAAATCTTCACAGCTTATCTTGGGGAACTTTGAAAATAAGGGGGACATCACTCTGGGAGAGCTGGAGGCTCCCCTCTTACCCTGCCGGCGTAGGGCGTCAGCCCATCTGAGACTTAGCATGGGGATAGCGGTTTGGAGATTTATTGTCTAACATAACGTCTGTGCTGGAGGGCAAGGATCGGTAGGGGCTTTCTCTGGGATCAGAATGCCCGGCCCTCAGCACCCTCCTGCCCTCCTTCTGAAGTTACCCTGGTGTTGGCAGGAGCCAATTCTCACACTTTCTATCTATCTTGCTAGCACTCCACAACATGCTGGTCCCCTGTGGACCCACCTCCCCAAAATTCCCACCCCAGCAGGTGCCCCTACAAAGTGGATCAGGCCCCACCATTCCTGGCGGGCACTTTGGCTGGGACCAGCATTCCTGCAAGGAGATTCCTGTCCGGGGAGGATGGAAGAGAGTGTGACCCAGCAGCGCACACACAAAAGCTGGGGCTGGGCCACTTGGCTCACTGTGCTGGGAGCAGGGGTCGTGTATCTGATCTGGCAATCCCCGCCAGCAAACCCCGTCACCTATGGCCAGGTCTCCCAGCAACCGCACTGGTACCAGCAGGCCCCCAGCTATGGAGGCCTGTCACTGCCAACAGCCGGCCCGAGGGCAAGCCCTGTCCCTCAGCACTCCTGCAGCACTCATGACAGGGGACACAGGGTCTGGTGACAAGGGTGACAGTGCTGCCTAGCCCCATGGGACACCTTCTCTATAAGACCAGGAGACACAGCCGAACTAATGCACAGAAACAAATACCATATCAGACAAAATGAGGAGACAGAGAAAATATGGGGGTGTAAGGCTCAAAGCAATGAAGATCTAACTTAATTTTGTCCAGGGAGTTAATGAATTGCCCTAACATAACTTACTGAATAATCCTTTCATCAGTGATTTCAAATATATACTCTTAAGAAATGTGGGTTTATTTCTGGACTTGCTTTTCTGTGCCATGATCTATGGTATCTGCTAAATTCTAAGGCTGTCCTTATTCCAACCAGAGCCTCTAAATTCTCAGAAATAGACTTGGCATTGCCTCAGAGATTTGTGTTTGCGGTCTCATCTCTTACACAAGACTGCGGGTTCCTTGAGGGCAGGGGATCTTATTCTTGCTGGCACCTGAGCAAGTACGGTGCAGGGAGGAAGGAAGGACATAGAAGCATCAAAAGAAGTGGGCACACTCCAGCACAGGGTTGTCAGATTTAGCAAATAAAAATACTGGTTGCCCAGCCACGGTAGAATATCACATAAACAAGTAATTTTTGTATAACAATGTCCCGTACAATATTAGGAACATATCCTAAAAAGTCATTTGTTACCTGGCTAAGATTCTAAGCAGGGGTCCTGTATTTTATCTGTGATTAAAAGTGCCCCAGTGGGCACTCAGTCATCTGGTAAACTGGACCATTTCCCTGTTGTTACTCTGCACTTGCTCCTTAAAGAAACTATTCACGGGTACACGAGAGACACAAGCCCACATAGCCTATAAACTCAGTTCAAATGGTTCCTCTCTTGTGCCAAGCGCCACACCAACTGAAGTGTTATAATGATGAGCAAAATCCAGCCTGGCCCTCATTCATGGAGTTTACTGTTTTGTGGGATAAATGGCCATGAATCACATGGTCAAGGCTTTTATTGGAAAAGTATAAGGAGGTACAAGAATGCATAGCAGGGGACTGAATCTGGTGGGGTGGGTACTCAACCCCCCATACAAGGGGTAATTGAGTCAGAGCTCATTATGTATCTAGGAGAGAGAATTCCAGGAAAGAGAACAGTATGTGCAAAGGTCCTGAGGAGGGAGGGCCCAGGTGGGAGGATCTGAGGTGAGTGAGGGAATAAGCGAGAGGGGGCTGTAGAGGCAGGACTGGGCCCGATCCTAGGGGCCGACAGTGAGTCGGGGCCAGTGCAGGTCTTAGCAAGGTGTTACATAATGCTGCTGGGTTTCTGGAGCTGGCTGTGGCCACAATACCAGATTGGGTGGTTGGAAGGGGCCGGCGTGGAGAGTACCAGGGATCTCTGGGAGGGTGGACAGTGGCCTCACAGGCAATAGAGGGGGAAAAGTAGGCTGCACTGCACTCAGTCACGGTGGAACCACGGTGGAAGGCAGGCAAGGGGAGAGGCATCAATGAGACCCTGGCACAGCAAGGGCAGACCTCCACCGTTCCTGGGGAGGGGGTGTTAACCTACAGCAAGAAGGTGGAGCCGGACCTAGGGTGGGAAGGGTGAGGGAGCCCATGAGAAGCCATGTACACAGGAGGGCTGATGCCAAGATGGCAGAGCCAGGGAGACCCTCGTGCACCCAGCTGCAGAGCTGGGGCAGAGGGGACACACGCTTCTCCCAGCCTCCCCTCCATGAGCTTCATTGAGATCCTGCAGGTAGGCGGCATTACCCCTGCCGCACTATGCAGGGGGCAACTGCAGTTCAGAGCCTTTCCCAGATGGCAGATTTGATACAGGGCAGAGTCAGGATTCGAACTCACATCTGTTGAGCTACTAAGCCCGCACTCTGTCCTGTGTGCCAGGAGCCCCCTCCTGTCCCCTGACCCTCACAGCGATGATATAACAAGGTCCAAGGGTTAAGATGGAGAGCTCCAATTTCAGCAGGGGAGGAGAGTGGGTAGGTGGGAAGGCTAATTCTCATTTCCTGCAGTTCTGCAAGGTGATCCGCCCGGGAACCTGCAAGGCTGGGCCAATTTAGGGCACCCAGAGTGGACATGGCCACCCTGGCCACAAGCTGTGGTCAGTAGAGGAGCTTGAAATTTCTGGGCACCTGCCTGTCCTCCCATTTGTGCTTCTCCCCAGGTGGTTCCCACATGCGGTCAGGTAATGACCCACTGGGACATCAGCGACTCTCAGGCTCTAGTATCTCAGAAAGGCCTCCCCCCAACCCCACCCCACTGCACTGCCCAGTATCCCAGCTAATCTGAGTTTTGAACTAAGATCTTTAAAGGCCCAATCCCGGGGCGCCTGGGTGGCTCAGTCGTTAAGTGTCTGCCTTTAGCTCAGGTCATGGTTCTGGGGTCCTGGGATCGAGCCCCACATCGGGCTCCCTGCTCCGCGGGAAGCCTGCTTCTCCCTCTCCCACTCCCCCTGATTGTGTTCCTTCTGTTGCTGTGTCTCTTTCTGTCAAATAAATAAATAAAATCTTTAAAAAAATAAAAATAAAGCCCAAGACCCCTTAAAAATTATTGTCTACCCCCAGCTCTGAAATACAGCTGACCTTCGAACACTGTGGGGGTCAGTGATGCTGACCCCACATGAAGCCACAGATCTGCATATAACATTTGACCACCCCCAAAAAACATAGCTACTGATAGCCTAATATGGACCAGAATCCCTACCAACAACATAAACCGTTGATTAGCACATATTTTGAATGTTGGATATATTATATACTAAGTTCTTACAATAAAGTAAACTAGAGAAAAGGAAAGGTTAATAAGAAAATAAGAAGGAAGAAAAAATGCATTCATAGTACCATACTGTATTCACCAGGGAAAAAAAATCCAACTATCAGTGGACCCACAGATTTCAGGCCCGAGTTGCTCAAGGCTCAAGTATAACTCAAAATAAAACAAGACTAACATGGCACAGCTGGGTTGCTCAGTCTCTGAGCGTCTGCCTTCAGCTCAGGTCATGATCCCAGGGTCCTGAGATTGAGCCCCGCGTCGGACTCCAAGCTCGGTGGGAAGCCTGCTTCTCCCTCTCTCACTCCACCACTGTGTTTCCCCTCTACACAATTCTCTGGCCTTAGCTGAGTTCCCACGGTTGTACCTCATTCTCCAGAACAAGTTCATTCTCCCTGAGGGAGACTCTGTATGCATTAAGCACCCAAATCCCCATGATTTCTCTGGAGAACGGTCTATCCAAGTCCTTTGTCTATCTTAAAATTAGGTGGTATTTTTGTTAAGAAGTTGTAAAACTCTTTACGTATTCTGGAAAACAGACTCTTACTAGATATATAATGTACAAATATTTCCTTCTGGGGGCTGTCTTTTCACTTTCAGGATAGTCACTTCTGATGTACAAAGATTTGTAATTTTTATTTACATTTTTTAAGAGTGAGGGAGAGAGAGTGTGTGAGCGGTCGGGGGCAGAGCGAGAGGGAGAGAGACTCTCAAGCAGGCCCTACACTCAGCGTGGAGCCTAACATGGGGCTTGATATCATGACCCTGACATCATGATCTGAGCCAAAATTAAGTTAGATGCTTAACTGCCTGAGCCACCCAGGCATGCTGAAATGATTTTTAATTTTGAGGATATTATTTTTCTTTCTTTTCTTATGCTTTGCTATCAGAGCTAAAAGCATTGCTAAATCCAAAGTTATGTAGAATTATCCCTATTTATTTCTTCTAGAGTTTATAATTTTACCTCTTACATTTAAGCCTTTACTTATTTTGAGCTAACGTTTCTATGTGGAATGAGGTAAGTGTCCAGTTTCATTCCTCTGCACATGGATAACCAATTGTCCCCCAATGTAATGTTGCCCAAACTTGTCAAAATTCAGTGGACCATAGAAGAAGGGATTTATTTCTGGTCTCAGTTAAATCCCGCTGATCTGTATGCATACCTTTTGAAAAGGGTATGCATAACAATAAAATTATAATTTTATATATTTATTTAAATATTTTTAAATTTAAATTCAATTAATTAACCTATAATGTATTATTGGCTTCAGGGTGAATGCCTAACTTTACGACAGCATCACAACATTTTCTTGACTGTTGCTTTGTATTAGATTTGAACTTTGGAAGTATGACCTTTCACCTTTGATTTTCTTTTTCAAGATTGTTCTGGCTCTCTTGTGGTCCCTTGAAATTCCATATGACTGTTAGGATTAGCTTGTGCGTTTCTTCCCAAAGGCTTTTGTGAATTTTCTTGGGAACACATTGAATTTCCACATTGCCTTGTGTTCTACTGCCATCTTATCAATAGCATGTCTTTTCATCACCATGGGGTGTCTTCAGAATTATATAGGTTTCCCTTACTTTCTTTCAGCAATGTTTTGTAACTTTCAGTGTACAAGATGTGCTCCTTGATTACATCTATACCTAAATATTTGGTTAATGTTGATGTTCCCTAAAATGGAATTGTTTTCTTAAATTCCCTTTTGGATGATTCATTGCTAGTGTATACAAGTAAGAGAGATTTTTGTGTATTGATATTTTGTCCTGTAACTGTGCTGAATTAGGTAACTGGCTGTAATCATTTTCTGTTGATTCTTTAGGAAGGTCTATATAAGATGATGTCACCCCTGGTCTCTGAATAGACAGAGTTCTAGTGTTTCCTTTCACATGTGGTTGCCTTCTTTCTTGGCTTATCCTTCTGGGTAGAACTTTCAGTACAATATTGAGCAACAGGTGAAAACCAGCATGCTGTCCTTGTTCCTGATTTCAGAGTAGAGCTGTCCATCTTCAGACTTAAGCATGCTGTTTGCTAGAGATTTAATGCGAAAATTACTCCTTATTCCTGCTTTCATGAGTATATCAGCAACAGACATTGGACTTTGGTTAGAACATTTTCTGCATCAATTAATATGATCACATGTTTTTCTTTAAAAATTCATTGTGCTGTATAACATTGCTTGTTTCACTCTATTGAATGACCTCTGAGGAGTTTGTGCAGAGCCACTGGCCTAGGGTCCACAGTCTATTTATGAGCTTTTGGTTTTGCAATTCTTTTGATCTAGCTTCTTACAGCTATATTAAGAAAGGTACAGGAATGCATTTTGCTGATTTTGTGGGGTTGGTAATAGTGGTTAGGGCTAGGGTTAGGGGTTAGGGATTAGGGTTAGGGTTAGGGTCTCCCTGTTCTCTGCTGCACAGAACCCATTCTCCTCTGGTAACTAGAGTGATATTTTCAGAACATAACCTTTTGGCCTTTCTGTGGTATGCTCCCCTCCTACCCGTCCTCTCCAGCCTCACCTTTTCCACCACAGCCACCCTTCTGTGGGCCACCGAAGTGTGTGGTCATCCACATGTGCCCTGGGCCTGACTACAAGCCTTTGCTTTTGCTGTGCCCTCTGCCAGGATCACTCTTCTATCCGCTTGCTTCATATCTGAATTGTTCCCCCATTGGCTGGGTCTGGACTTGCCCTCTGGTGACCTGACCCATGTCTGCTGGTTGAGTGTGCTTATCCCCTATTTAATGTAGTGACCGCCTTCCCTGTGTGAGCGATTTACTAACCTGCCGGGTATGGGGCAGGCCCAAGGAAGTAGCCTTAGCGCCTAGGCAAAAACATCAGTCTCAGAGGGGCTCACCACACTTGCCTATAATGGGGGAGCTGCTGTCCTCACAGGGGGGAGCAGGTAGTACCCTTAAAGGGGGACCAGCCATGGGACGTGGTTGGATAAGACTTTGAACCCTTTGGGGCCGGGGAGATGTAAACCTGGACCTGGAAGCTTACACCCTTGGATTCAAGCCTGGGGCCTAAGGAAGCCCCTTCTTCTTCCTGGTGTCCTCTTTAGCCTTCCCTGTTCACAGGCTGGACATGATTCCTGATGTGGCAGAGTTTGAGGGTGACTACTCCTAGGAATACCAGTGGCTTACTGAGCACCTTGTCAGCAGGATGCCCAGTAGCCTTCCAGGGAGGACCCTACAATAAGTGGAGACAGGTCTGTGGGGTCCAGCCGCAGCCCACTCAAAGTAAATTGGGACAGGTGGCCAGCCCCTCTGATTCTAGTCACTCTGTAAGACATAGAAATGAGGGCTGTGCCCAAAGGTGCTTCCTTCCTGGAAGGTGGGATGGGATCAGCAGGGGTGTGGCCAGTAGAGGGCACCTGCAGGGTTTGCACAGAAGCTCAGCACAGGGGTAGTGTTCATGGCTCCAGCATGGGTTTCAGCCACCGAAGCCTCACGCTCCCCTTTGGAAGACAGGCTGCTGATGGCCCTCATCTCTGGGAACAGATATTAGGGAGGTCCTGCTGGCAGATTTCCTCAGGAATGTCAGGAGGTGGCTGTTGCTTAAAGCAGCCCAGGGCCTGCCCCCTTGATGAAGGTGCACACATCCATGACCCCAACTCTGGTGTCCTGTTGCCAGCCTCTGGCAGTGACCCTCTTCCTGCCCTGTCCACTGCACCTGTGGATGCATGGTCTCCCTGGAGCTGTTCCTGCAGATGGCAGAGAAACACTACATGCTGGGGCATGGGGTCACCTACGAGGTTTTCACCAATCAGCCAGCTGCCGGGCCCCGTGTGCCCCTCCAGGTAGGCTGGAGGGTGTTTATCCTCATGGTGGACACAGGGTCACTTACTACGTCTTCACCGACCAGCTGGTTTATGTGCCCCGTGTACCACTCTGGGAGGGCCGGAGAGTGGTGGTCGTCGAGGTCCGCGGCGT
>NW_027399085.1:0-8858 GCF_003265705.2 Callorhinus ursinus | reverse complement strand
GAACAGAATGTAAGGCTCTGCTCTGCGGAAAGTCTGTGTCCGGGGCTGCAGTTTGGGGCACTGCCACGCAGCACCCCTGCTGCACAAACCCCACGCGGGGGAGGATGTGGCTTAAGGCCGGGTCCGTCGAGACCCCATTTCCTGCGGGAGAAGCTGCCCTGGGAGGGAGGCGGGGAACAAAGCTGAGCCCCCAGCAGAGCTGGAGCCAGAGGTGTCCCTCCTCATCTCCTCCCCCGCCCCCCCGCACTCCTGTGACAGCCACAAGGCTCACCGGAGAGGGCAGGCCCTCTGTGCAGGACGTCTCCCTGGCTCAGGGCCCAGGGCTCCGAGCTTCCTGGAACTTGGGGGGCTCTGGCGTGGAGATCACCGCTGCTGCATTCCCTGCGATGCATGCACGAAGATGGGCCTGGCCTCTGTGTTGGAAGCTAAAAGAAAAATTTCTCACCGACCCGGACTTGGGATGTGGGACGTGGTGTGTGTGCGTGTGCGGGCGCGCGCGTCTGAGTGTGGGTAGGCGTACACACGTGTGCACGTGCGTTTAGCAGCTGGGGTGAGGCAGGGAATAGGGAGGGGAACTCAGAGGCTGGTCTGGCTGGTGCTTCCTCCCTCAGTCAGCCCCGGGCCAGGAGGCAGAACTGAGCCAGGGAGAAGAGCAGGGCACTGACAAAGCCCAGGCGTCTAAAGACTGAGAGTTCGTGGACCAAGCTTGGAAATCAGCTACCAGCCCTCCCTTCATCCCGGCCCCTCCCTGGGGGAAGGAGGCAGGAAACGGGCCAAGGGTCCGGAACGGTGGCGGGCACACACGCACCGCTACCCTAGGTTAACGTCTGCCCCTGCGAAAACGACCCACGACGCGATCTGGCATGCCCGTGCTCCCAGTGACCCAGGGGCAGCCACGGCAACCCCTGAAGTAGGGACAGAGGGAGCATGGGTAAAGAAGTGGGCAGAGGGGGAGGGGAAGGGCACCCAGAGAGGAGGAGCATGGCCTACTCACTTGGCCCTTTGGGAGGACCGCGTCTCTGTTGGAGTCACTGCCTTCTCCTGCAGCGGCCGCCACCTCTGCCTCCCGTGTCCTCCTGGCCACAGATTTCTTGCCGGCGGCGCCCGCGTGCTTGGACTGTTTGGGTCCCGAAGGGACCAAGGAATACCTCTCGGACCTCCCAAGCAGCGGGACACCGGAGATCGGGGGGAAGGTGGCTGGTTCCAGGGGAGCAGCCGAGACTCTCTGCCCCCAGGAAGGGAAGCTTTTGCCCGGGGCCACTTTTGAGGCCCCCCCTAGGCATTTCTTCTCCTGGGCCGCCTTACTCCTCGAGGTGGCCTGGGGCAGGCCACCTGCAGCGGCAGCAACAGCAGCAGCTCCCTGGTAGCTGGGCCTGCTCTCCCCCTTCCCCCAGACCACACTTGGCATTTTCTTAGAGGAGGAGACGTCCAGCTCTCCAACGGCCTGCCTCTCCACAACCGAAGTGAATCCTCGGGGAGCGGAGGTCAGGAAAGGGCCCCGCACGTGAAGGAACTTCTCCCTGACGTGGAAATTCGCGTGTCTGGCTGTGTCCCCGGGATCCTCGGGGCTGCTGGGCTTGGCTGGGCCGCCTTCTTTGGAGTAAATGCTCACCCTCGTCAGCTGTATCTCGCTGAACTCATCTGAGGACTCGGGGTCGGAGGGCAGCCCGCCGGGGCCTTCGGTGGCCGGGGGCCGCTGGCGATCCACCCGGACGGTCGACCTGCCCTTGGCTCCTCTTTTCGGGTTCCCCCAGGCCCGGCCCCACTCGGGCCCACCGACGTGCAGCGGGGCGGCGGAAGGCGGCCGCGACCCCACGCGGCCCAGGGCGAGCGCGCCTCGCCCACTGGGCCCTGCCTCGAGGCCGGCCCAACGGCCCGACGCCTCCACGGCGCCGCTCTCCGGGGACGGGTTTCTCCGCAGGCCCCGGGCATCGCGGTCTGTCAGCTGCTGCTCCGTGTTCGCCGCGGACTCGTCAGCGAGGTGGGACGCGTAGTCCAGGGCGTCCCCCTTGTCGTCGGCCGGGGCGCCGGGGCGGCCTTCGCGGCCCCACGGCACCGGCCCTCCCGCTTCCATCACTTCCCGCTCGGACTCGAAGCCCTCGGCGTCTGGGAACCCACCCTCGCCCTCGCCCTCGCCGCTGCGCGGCGGCCCCGGATCCAGACCTCGTCCCGGGGCCCGCGGGGCCCGGCGGCCGGCGGGGCGGACGCTGGCCTGCCCCCCGCCCTCCGGGCTCAGACCCAGACCCACTCCCCAGGCAGAGACCTCATCCGGAGCGCTCATGCCGGCCACGCCGCGCAGCCCGGGTTCGAGGGAGCCGATCGCCCTTGTCCCGGCGCGACAGGCGAGAGGGGAGAGGCGCGAGGCGATTGACGCGCGACGTGCGACGGGAGCCGCGAGGCCTCCTGGCGACGCAGGCCGTCACCGCCGGCGCCGCACGAGATCGCCTCAAACAACGCGCGGCTTTGTGCGCGCTTCCGACGCCTGCGCCGTGGCCTCCTCATTGGTCCGCGCCTCTCCTTGGCCCGCCCCTTGTTGGCCCGCCCCTCGAGGCCCTAACCAATAGGGTCGAGGTCCTTTGGTTCGCCTTGGAGCCGGTCGGGGGCTGGGTGTCCGCGAGTCCGGGCGTTGGTCCGGCTGTTCTGGTCCTGCCGCCCCTGGGCCAGAACCTGCTTTCCACCTGGAGTCACGGCTCTGAGCCTCTGTCTTCCCCATCCGCCGAGCCCGGTGAGCCGGCACCTGTCTCTGGGGTCGTGGGGACGACAGGTCGGGACGGAGGGGAGGCACCTAGCGCACAGAGGATTCGCCGGCTTTTGTTCCACCGCGGCACTTAGGACCCGATGGGAAAGCGGGCACGGGAAGCCCGCGGTCAGCCATCGGGGGACGGGTGGCATATGTTCCCCGCGAAGGGTCCGAGAGCAAACGTTGTCATATTTACGTGCCTTTGGGTCTCTGTCGCAACCCCTCGACCGCGTTGGGCGATCAGATTGGTCCGTGGCTCTGTGCCCAGGGAACTTTATTGGCAGGCGGGTTTGGCGCACGGGCTGGGCGTTGCCCCCCTCCTCCCGGCCCCTCGTCCTCTCCGAGGCAATTCAAAAAGGAGGGAATCCCAGTGGCCAGTGCACACACCAAAAGTCGCTCACCATCGCTAATCCCAGAGGTGCGAACTAAAACCTCGAATCGGTGTTCACACACCAGACTTTCGACGATCAAAGACCTGAACCATTCCAAGGGCGGGAGCGGTTGTGAGCAAACGGGTGCTTTTGCCCACTGCTGGGGCTGGGGGTTGGGGGGAGGCGGCGGAAGGGGCGCGGCGGCGGCGGCGCGGAACAGCCCTTTGGGAGGGTATTTGGCAGAATCCAATGCAAAGCAACTTACACAATAGGTGCTACGTGCCCGGCCCTCATGTAAGCGTTGTAGTTGACTAGTCACGCATCCACAATGGGTCGAGGTACCCACTATTCCCGCCCTCTTACAGGGGAGGAAACGGGCACTGAGAGGTTCAGCCACTCGCCCAAGGTCATTAGGATTGCTGGGATCCCTGGCAGGATCAAAAGCACGCAGTTTGGCTCCCGAGTCCTCGCTTTGAGCGGAAACCCTTAAAGCAGAGAAGACGCACATTTCCCTCCACCACCCAGCAAATCTGCTGCCGGCTACTTCTCCTGGAGACTCGCTCGTTCAGGTAGTGGATGAGGAAGGACACGTGCACTACTCGTACGTTGGTGATGAGAAAAACTGGGAACACTCTAAATCCCCATCAGTGAGGAAATGAATGAAAGCGACAGGAAGTGTGTGCATCCTGAAGACTTGAAAGGCGGCAGTCAAAAGGAACGCGAGAGGCCACGTTCACAGATTTCAAAGCATCCTCGCGACTGAATAGAGCAATTTGGAGGTCAGTGGAGCTGGACACACATTTGTAAATAATGAAATGAAATGAAGAGAAAACAAGAACCACTCCTATACGGAGAATACGTAGAGGTGTATGTACCAGTATGTCGAGAGGTCTGGAGCAAGGCACAGCTATGTAGGCCTAACGGTGGTGGGGGCGGTGGGGGTGGTGGGGGTGGGGCGCCAGTTGTCTCTCAGATTTTCCTGAAACTACCCGTCCCCAGCTTCTCTGAGCTAAGCAGTCCTGATATCTGGGCAGTGGTCCCTCCCTCCCTTGGCTTCTGGGAGGTCCTGGCGTGTTAGAATTTCCCTTGCTTGCCACCCAGCCCCTACTCGAAGGGCCCTCCGTTCCTTCCGTACTTTTCCGTCCTCTCTTTCCCATTCATGCTCCTCTGCCTGCCCCTCGCCTCTCCTTCCTGCATCCTACTCTGGCTGATCCCCAAGAGAGGCCTGGGGTGCCCGAACACTCCTTGCCTACGTGAGCTCCAAGGCCCAGTGTCACTGGGTCTGCGCCTGAGAAGCCTGTCGTGCTGGAGAAGGTTACAGAGCAGGGGAGACTGGGCACACTCTAAGTCTGCGATAAGCCTCCTCCTCAAGCGTGCCCCCCCACTATCCCTGCCTGTGTGTGAAAAACGCCCTCTCCCACTTCTCCCATTGACTCGTAAGGTCATGGTGTGCCATCTCAGACCTGCTAAAATGGATCACGGAGGATAGAGCAGAATCTCCTCTACCCACCACCCTCCTAGGAAACATTGCCGATGGATCCAGCGGAGGCCTCCTTGTCCCTCTCCCCCACAGACAGAATCCTAGAGCCTTTTCACACCTTCCCCGCTCTCGTCATCCCTGGGGCTCTCCCACCTCCTCTTTGGTTGCATCCTATAGGTCGCCACCGATGTCCATAATCTCTGCTAACTCTCCCCCTTCAGCCTCGCCAGGATCCCATATTGGTTTCGACTCACCTGTTCGGTCTGTGGTGGGGACCAGTGTCAGAGGATCCACTTGGCCTCCCCCACCATGATAGCTTCTTACCCCACAGACCAATGGCCCAATGTAGGGGTTTTTGCCCCAACTGCCACGTGTATCAGTTGTCAACCCCTGGACTGGAGAAGTGACCCCTGCCTTGGTCCATGACTGGATCTCTATCCCCAATTCCTTTTATTTACCAGGGTCTCCTAAGCCCCAGTCTAACCAGGCCCCGCAGTGACACTTTGGGGCTCCAGAATCAATGTCACCTCAGACCCTGTGTCCAATAGTCCTAGACACGTCTGGGTATTCCTCTTTCCCCAGGGCACCGTCACCTGAGAAAGGGCAGTCCTTTTCTGGAGAGAAGGACAGTGGCATCATAAACAGTATATATACTCACCGCCTGGTTTCCAGACCCTTCCTCCTCAGGACTCCCCCACCTCCTCAGCCAGTGGGACCGGTCTCAAAATTGGCTCCGGACCGGGAACTGAGCAATAAATCGTGACTCTTTCTGGGACGACCACCCTCTTTTCTCTTGCCTTTTTCTGGCGGTCATTGCCCCGAGGGAGCCAGGCTGTCGGAAGCATCCTCTCAGCTCCGTGCCTGTCAAGCAGTCTCTCTCTCTCTCTCTCTCTCTCTCTTTTAAATTTTTTAAAGATTTTTTGGGGGAATTTATTCATTTGGCAGAGATACAGAGAGAGAGTGCATGAGCTGGGGAGAGGGGGAGAGGGAAAGGGAGAAGCAGGCTCCCCGCTGAGCCAGGAGCCCGATGTGGGGCTCGATCCCAGGACCCCGGGATCATGACCCGAGCCGAAGGCAGATGCTCAACCATCTGAGCCACCCAGGTGCCCCAAGTCAAGCACTCTTGACTGCCCCTCTGACCTTGCCGGGTGTTACTGGAGACCTGGTCTCCTGGAGTCTCCTGATCAAGAGCCACCCCTGCCCTCTGCTAGGTCAGAATTCCATCGTCCCCATGGATGGGACTGGGCCCAGGCCGGGACCACTTTCCTTCCGTCATCTGCATCGGCCTGCAGACGGGAGCAGCCGCTGAGCTTCTTGGCGATGCTGGGGCCCCCTCTCACCAGAACACCCCCGATGGCTTTGGTGAATGGTGTGTCCTCTCGGCCCTTCCATGGAGCATAACCATCTGGCCATGTGCCTGGCCTCACGGGTTCTATCCGTTCCAGCATGCCTGCCTCACTCAACCCCCTTGTTCCTTCCTCTGCCACCTGCTGGTCCAAGGCAGGGACTCTCGCTTCCCTCCCTGTGGGCCATCACTTCCTTAAAGCTTTGAAGGGCCACTCTGGTGGTGAATCTGCTCGTCTCCTGGAGTCCCTGCCAGCACGGGAAATCCCGGGGGACCAGAACGTGCCCCCCCCCACTCAGTAAAACCTGCTTATCCAGTCTTCCCTTTGCTGTCCTCTTGATCCAGCACCCTCAAGATCCAATCCCAGGGATATTTCCCCTGCTCCTGCCAGTACAGACCGGCTATTTCTTGCCACTCCCTCGGCGTATAATTTCTTCTCTCCCCTATCAGGCTTGGCATATCCCCAGCGAGGTTATGGGGAGAAGATCAGGGTTTCCACTGGGAGGGGCACCTGTGGCTTTGGCGGCGAGGGTTCTCTGTACCATCTCCCGGCACAGGGCACATGCTGGGTCTTGCTAGGGAGCGAAGGGCCACCCTGGAAGCTCTGCGGCCTCAGGGGGTGGGGCCCCGGATCGAAGGAATCAAAGGGCATATGAGAACACATCTATCTGACACAAAACGTGGTAGTCCCGGAGAAGCAGAGGCGCAAAAAGACACGAGAAATGTATAAAACTCATGGCAAAACATCATCTGTAAATTTACCCCTAGTTTGAATGCATTAACCGCGAGGTACAGAGAGGCTCAACCTGGTGTGAGACCCGGGGGATTCAACGGGATGCTCTGGGCAGGGGAGGTACTTCCGATAGCGCCATAAACCCGCTGAGGGAGAAAGGCCCGAGGATGGTCTACTGAGAGTTCAGCAGCCAGCGTGCGCTGTCCTGGCCATGATCACAACAGACGAAGTAGACCTTTAAGGCAGAAAGTGTTCCCAGAGACGGAACTGGACGTTTTACCATGACAAGAGGCTCCACCGATATAGGAGACATCACAATTGTAAACTTAGATGCACATAAGTGCAGAGCCTCAAAATACACACAACAGAACTTGACAAAATTGATGGCAGAACTAGAGCATTCAGCGGTGATATCTGGAGGCTTTAGTACTCCGTCTCAATAACTGACAGAAGGACTAGACAGAAAATTCGCAAGGGTGGAGAAGACCTCAACAGCCGTGTCCATGAACTCGAACTAACTGACACCTACAGAGCACTCCATTCAACAGCAGGTGGGTACACATCCTTTTCTTCTGTTTAAAAAACAATTTTATTTAAATTCAGTTTAGTTAACATATCCCGTGTTATTCGTTTCAAGGGTAGAATTTAGTGATTCGTCGGTTGCACATAACACTGAGTGCTCATTTCATCACGTGTCCTCCTTAGTGCCCGTCACCCAGTTATCCCATCCCCCCACCCGCCTCCCTTCCAGAAACCCTCAGAACTCTGTTCCCTAGAGTTAAGAGTCTCTTACGGTTTGCCTCCCTCTCTGTTTTTACCTTATTTTATTTTTTCTTCCCTTCCCCTAGGCTCATCTGTTTCTTTCTTCCATCCCACCTTCTTTTCAAGTCCACATCATCATTTTCTAGGAGAGAACATCCTGAGGGCCACGAATCTAATCTCAACAACTTTGAAAGGATCTAAATTACGCAAGGATTTAGCGCTGTGGTGGTAGAGGTGTGTGAGAGACTCAATACCGCCCAAGGAACGCTTCAAGGAATATAATGATCTTAGGAAACAGCCAGCTTTTGGGTCAAGCGAGACGATTTGGGGAACATCTAGAGACGTTGAGGATATTGGGGTCCTTTCTGATCACTCACCCTCTTTGCTCTCACCTGGTGACTTTGCTTCCCATTTCCCTGAGAATGGAGGGCAACCACTAGAAAACTTCCCTCCTTCCTCCTACATGTGTCCCTCCAGTGGCCCTCCATCTGGGATCATTGCTACCAACGTACAATCATGTCCTTCCTCCTAACTTAAAAAAAAAAAAAAACCCTCTTCTGATCCCACTTTCCATTTGAGCTACCCCACATTTCTGGGCTCAGCCTTACAGAAAAACTCCTTTTAAAGAGTTGTGTCGGCCGGCGGCCTGCGGGGGGGGGGGGGGGGGGAGCGCCTGGGTGGCGCAGTCCGTTGAGCATCCGACTCTTGATTTTGGCTCCGTTCTTGGTCTCAGGGTGGTGAGATCGAGCCCTGTGCTGGGCTAGGCTCTCAGCCCGGAGTCTGCTTGAGATTCTCTCTCCCTCTCCCTCTGCCCCTCCCCATCATGCTCCCCTGCCCTCTCTCTCAGATCAATAAAGAAATCCTAAAACCCTGAAAACGTGTTTGTACTCACTGTATCAACATCCTCTCCTCCCATTCACTCTTCCTCTCTTGTTCAAATTTAACAAAACGTTACTGAATGCTTGCCACGTGCTGCACACTGTTCTAAGACCTGGAGCTACATCGGTGAACATGACTAACGGAACTTCCATTTCTGTCATAGTCCTATCAGCCGTCTTTTCCAAATCTTCAAATATCTTCATTCCTTTGTTCTTGGAGCATGCCTTCCCAGACCATGCTCCAGTCTTTATTGGTTGCTAAGGGTGCTGCATCAACCTAGAACATTCCTCTGCTAGGCCCCCCGGTGCGGTCTGGGGCCTCTTGGAACCCACTTGTTTTGTTGTTGTTCTTTACTACAATGCTTTTGATGGGACACGTCCTCCAGGTACTTCCTGAGAAAAGGCACATGGTAGGTGACTTTTTTTGAGACTTCACATGGGCAAAGTTTGTCTCTATCTCATACTTAATTGATACCTGGGTGTATAAATTTTAGGCTGAAATTTTTCCCCAAGGATTTTGAAGGCATTGATCCACTGTTTTTTTTTTTT